>NC_041234.1:14039598-14084872 GCF_002837175.3 Physeter macrocephalus
TGAAGGGACCTTCCCTCCCCCCTCCCCCATCACAAAGGTGACAACCCCCCCCTCCCCGAGGAGTCCTGTTGGAGTTGCCGTCTGGAGGGCCTCAGGGAGTGGAGGGCCTTTGTCTAGAGGGGGCAGCTTCTTAGGCAAAGGGTGGAGTCTTGTCCCCAGCAAGTGAAAAGTGGGACCTTCAGAGCTAATGAGGGTCCCTCCTTCCGAAAGACGTGACTGCACGGAGCCCCTCCCGCGTTCACTCGTGCGATGCTCTAGAGTACTTCAGGCGGAGAGGAGCCCTCATTTCTGCCTGGGCTGGGAGGTGGGCTTGGGGGCTAGGGGCCGTTCGGGTAGAGAAAGGCCTTTCTGTAAAGGGGGCAGGAGTTCCCTGGCGGTCCAGTGGTTAAGACTCCTGGCTTCCACTGCAGGGGGTGCACCTTCGATCCCTGGTGGGGGAACTGAGATGCCACATGCCACATGCCACATGGTGCGGCCAACAAGAAAGGGCGGGGGCATGGACCTAGAGGGTGTTGTGTGCGCTAAGTGAAATAAGTCAGACAGAGAAAAACAGGTACTGTATGATTTCACTTGTGTGCGGAAGCTGAGAAACAAAACAGGTGAACAAACAACAGAACAGAAACAGTTTATAGATACGGAGAACAGGCAGCCGGTTGGGGGGAGGAGAGAAAGTAGGTGAGGACAATTAAGAGGTACAAACTACCAGTTAGAGAATAAATGCGTAATGGGCGTGAGATGCAAATAAAACAGGTAGATGGGTGGAGGGACGGATGGATAGATAGATAGAGAAGGCAACCCCATTAAGCTTAGGGAGGAGACTTGGCCCTAAAAGCAGCAGAGGTAGGACCATCAGTGCTAGTAAGCAGACCTCTCCTCCAAACAGGGAAGTGCACAAATCAGCAGCCCTGCTCTCAGATCTGGGAGTCCCCAGAAAAGGTAGCCGGGATGTGGAGCCCCCGACTTCTCTTGCGGCTACTCGAGGAGGTGAGAGCTTCGGTCTGAGGCATGTAGATTCGGGTGGGTGGAGGGAGGAATCATTTCAACTCTATTCTGCAAATTGTATAAGAATAAAAGTTAGAATTAACAAAAAAAATAAAATGATCTAACATATTAACTATGCTGAGCAGTTGGCCTATAGCAAAAGCTTAATAAATACTAGTTTTTTTTTCTCATAGTCTCCTAATTGGTTTCTGCCAAAATATTTGTTTGCCATTCACTAGATGCGTCCTAGACTTCCGTCCATCCTTCTTAGTCTCTTCCAACAGCCACCTTAGCCTTGGATCAGAAGCTAATGCCGTGTCCTTTCACTGACTACAGGAAAATAATTCACTTCTACCATAGCTGAAAACCGAGCTTAACTAATTTTAAACTGATCATTTTTAAGACCTTCTAGACAGACTGTCAAAGAACAGTCTCCTCGAATCACAACAGGCACTTGAAACCCAATATGTCAGAACAACTTCTGGGCTCTCCCCCAAACCAGAGTCTCTTTCAAGGCTCATTTCAGTAAATGGCCCTAGTATCTACCCTGTTGCTAATATCAGAAACCTAAGCATCATTCCTCTTCTTCATTATCCTCCCAAACTATAACCAAGAATCAAGATCTGTTGATTCTACTGTTAAATATTAGTTTAAAAATCTTCCTAGTTGTCTTAATTTTCACTAAACTGTCCTCACCATCATCTCTCTTTGATTGCTTCCTTTGCCTTCTAACTACGGATTTCCCTGCATTTGCTTTTATGCACCCTTTTCCAATCTTTTCTTCCTCAAGTTTTAAGACCTGTAGTACCTTTTGGATTCAATTTTGAGCTTCGTTTTCATGAATTTTAAATGGTACTTTAGATGGACCTTGAGATATTTTCCAGTTATCCCATTCTGATTTGTGCCCTAGCACGTTATATTCTCGGGGTTACTATAGGAATCTTCCAGAGTCCTACTTAGAGAATCCTGAAGTAGATTGAATGTCTGGAGGGTTTGGTTAGAAAAGGAAAGCATCAGCATCGTTTCTCGATCTTACACAGCCAGGTGGCAGTGTTGCTTCTTGGAAGATAGTCATCAGAGGTTTGTAGGTTTGGAACTGGGTTTAGGGCTTGACTCTTAGCATTTATTTTATTATTCTTTTGAATCCGATCTACTGGCACCTTATTTCTCCCCAGTCATGTCACTGGAGCAGCAACACGAGCCTGATCCCTTAACTTTTTCAGATATCTTTATTTTTTTTAAACACCTCTGATTTCCTAGATGAAAAATATTTACCTGAAAGAAAGATTGTATGAGGAAGAATTAAAATACAGTTCCTGGCTGTGAAAGACTCATTATCGGGGAAGCAATTGTAGTTTTATTGCAACAGATTCTATGAAAACTGCAGCACAAGAATACTTTAAGCAGTTTAGTCCATTCCGTGTGACTGCAGGGTAATTAGTGAAATCCAGATTAATCAGAAACTTGCTAGGCAGCAGGGTGATTTGACTAACAGCCTGGGAAGGTACAAAATAACTGGGTAATGAAGTGGATCCAGTGATAATGTGCAAGACTTCTCCTGGGATTGTACAGAAATATATTATTTAGACAGATGCTGTATCTTGTGGACAAGAGATCTTTAAAACTGGAAATACTGTATCTTTCCTATCTGATTCTGCTTCATACCCCCATGGACTAAAGATTGAAAAGCAGCATTAGAGAGGGGAATATTTTAGGAAACTCCAGGTCCAGTCTGATATCTGTCATCAAAGGTGGAGGATGTGTTCTGTGTTACTCTAGGACTTTGTCACACATCTTATCTGACCCTCATAAAAAATAAACACTGTCTCAAGTAGGAAGAACAGTTATCGCTGTCACTTTTTTCATAGGTGATGAACTTGAAACTCCAAATGTGAAATGTGAGAATGGAATGTAGTTACTCACAGCATGCAAAGACACGCTTTCTTTCATTAGTGATGCTATGGGAGTTGCCAGGTATCCATACCCAGGCTGCAGCTGAAAAATCCTCTCTTTAATTTTGCTCAGACAGAGTGGAAAACTCCATGCACACATTATTGGGCAAATCATCAGCTTCATGGATGATATGAGCACACTTTTGCCCAGGTGAAGTTCTCAGGGATAAGTAAGTGCAAACAGCATCCACTGCTTATTAACTCTAACAAGAAGAGTTGGCCTTAGGCATAAAGGAAATAGGTGTCTGCCTTTGTGGCAAGATTCAGGAAGCAGCCAAATGGCTTCTTGCCTTTCCCTGATACAAATAGATCTCTGTCCCTACCATTGCCATTCTCCCAAGTGGGACTGCATCCACAGGACCAAAGGTAGATGGTACAGTCCTTAGAGGGCAGCATGGGGATGCTAGACGAAATGCATGGCTGGGACATTTGGCAAAAGGAGAAACAAAGAGGCAGAAAGCAAATTTCTAGGCTTTGAGAGTTGAAACATAAGTAGAGTTCAGTTCAACTTCCCCGTGAGGAATTAGCAAGTAGAAAAAAATCAACAATAACAATAATAATAAAGTTTATTCCTTAGAAATTGCAAGGCATTATACTGGGTGACATGAGCAATAGAAATGAAAAAAAAAAACAAAAATAAAAACGTTGTGCTCTCAAGAAGTTTAGAATTTACCTTGAAAGATCACACGTGTGCATGTGAATTCCCACCTAACTGTTTAAGGCAATACACTACAGGTGTGAAATGTCTGACGTCAGGACAGAGGGGTGCTTGAGCTCAGTAATACAAAAGAATGCTCTTTGCCTGTTTTTCCTTAATGTTTAGTTTGTGATTTGGGAGCACATGGGCATTGTTCTGGGGTTAGAATTTAATGTTTCAGAAGAGGATGGATAAAAGTTGTTCTGGGGTTAGAATTTAATGTTTCAGAAGAGGATGGATAAAAGTTGAAAGGTGTTATTTATTTCTTAAAGCCAAAACAAAGATATAAAGATAATCTCACTCTGCTCTTATCTCTCCAGTTCTAACTATAAACCCCATAATTCAGTCAGCGAGAAGTGATTGAATGCCAGTCATGGGGGAGATGCCCTATATTTGTGTAGCATTTAATAAGTTATAAAATCACATGCATGTTTATACTTTCTATGCATCCTCATAACTTCTCTGCAAAGTTAAGTGGGGCAGAAATTACTCTGGCAATTTATGGTTGAGACCCCTGAACACATTGCCAAACTCAAAGGTTGATTTAACCACACTGATGCTCAGTGGATGGTTCTGCCATCAAAGGCCCTGGCCCCAGTACGGGTGGAGACGTAAGTCACACACATGAGAAGAAAAAAAAAGCTACAGAGAGATAGTAAAATTAAAAGGCATTGGACTATGAATCAGAAGATTTTGGTTTATACCCTGATGTTGCTGATTACACTGAGTGAACTGAAAGAAGTTACTTGATGTCTTGCGATGCCTATTGTTTCATCCATAAAACTAGGCAATAGCTTGCTTCAAGGGGTTGTGCACATACTGGATAGGCTTTAGAAACAGAAAGGTTCTGCATAAATCTGTGACATTAAAAGGGAAGGAAGAATGAAGAAGTATGAAGAGAAATTTTTATATATTTATAAAAATATATAAGATTTTGGTTAATCTCTACAAGAACTTTTGAAGTAGGTATTATCCCATTTTATAGATGGGGAAAACTGAGGTTTGAAGATGTTTAATCAGTCGCTCCTGTTTACTTACTAGTAAATTGCGGGGCCTGGATTCAAACTAAGACATTTTTACTTGCAATTCTCTGTGTTTCCTCATGTACCTATGCTTCCCTTTAAAACATATTGTAATTATCATAGTAGTTTGGGGGAAACTAGAAGAAGTCACAGGCAATCAGGAAGCCTACATTCCAGCCCCAACTCTGTCACAAAATCACTTAAACAGTTAACTTACTTTGTTTAGTCATTTAGATGCTCTGTTTTCAGGTCAGTAAATTGAGAAGGTTGATCTAGATAATGTCTGGGATCTCTTCTAGCTCTTCAGTGACTGACTTGTCTCAGTTTCCCTGCATTGTCTCAGTTGTAGCACTGAAATTCCCACATTTCTGGATATCTCTCAGTACTGAGATTTTTCTGTTAACATTCTGTGATTCCGTGTTCAGGGAAAGCTTTGTGGAAGAGGGGGTATGAGCTGAGCCCTGCAGGTCGGGCAGTATTTAAATAGGCAGAAAATGAATTATTCCCATCGAAATAGATGTAAGACCAGCAATGTATAGAGGCAGCAATTAATCAGTCACTATGGACAAAAGGATGTGAGAGATGACATAGGAAACATAGGTGGCACAGGCCCATTTTATGGGGAGTTAAACATCAGAATTTTGACTCCATGTGGATCTCAATGTAGAGTTTGCATAGATCTAAGGATTCTTTGTAAGAACAGTAATGATAATAGCAAATATTTGCTGAGTGCTTACTGTATACCAGGTACTAAGCTAAACCCTTAACATATATTCTCACTTTTAATTCTCCTTATAAGCCTACACAGCAGTACAATTGTTAACTCCATTTTCATGATGAAAAAGGTAAGGACTATAGAATTTAAGGGAACTGCTAAAGCTTATACAGATAGTATGTTGCAGGGCTAGGATTTGGACTCTGTTCATTTCAGGCAAAGCCCTTAACATTTATTCTCCACTCTCATTCAATATCTGCATTTTCCTGTTATGCTTGCTTGAATAATGCCTCACTCATTCTTCAACATATTTATTTCTAAAATCGTAATTTTTAGCAACTTGCGCTCTTCCTTGAGCCGACCACAGTGCTATGGCAATTGATGGCAACATGAATTAAGAGTTTTGAGTCAAAATGGGAATTGGCAATCTCTAGCAGGTGGATGTGCCCCACGTTGCCCTCTGGAAGGGTCACCACCAGCCACTGTACCATTTGCAAATGATAGCACCCAGTTATGCTCTCCCCAGTTCTCCTAACTCCTCTATCTAAAACCAAAGAAGAGATGGTTTTCCTGGTTTGAAAATTGTTTCAATATTGAGGATATAATTTTATGTTTTTCCATCTTTGTCCAAGAAATAAAGGATCAAGAGACCCAATGTGTCTCCTTCTGGCCGTTGATGATAATCCACAGAATCGGGAAGATGGTCAGATTTAGGAGATGTGATAAAGTTATAAAACACGATAGAGGTGGGGGCTTCCCTGGTGGCGAAGTGGTTGCGCGTCCGCCTGCCGATGCAGGGGAATCGGGTTCGCGCCCCGGTCTGGGAGGATCCCACATGCCGCGGAGCGGCTGGGCCCGTGAGCCGTGGCCGCTGAGCCTGCGCGTCCGGAGCCTGTGCTCCGCAACGGGAGAGGCCACAACAGAGGGAGGCCTGCATACCACAAAAAAAAAACAAAAACAAAAAAAAAAACACGATAGAGGTAAAATGAATGTAATTTAATTCAAATATATATATATATTTACATCTTTATTGGAGTATAATTGCTTTGCAATGTTGTGTTAGTTTCTGCTGTATAACAAAGTGAATCAGCGATACATATACATATATCCCCATATCTCCTCCCTCTTGCGTCTCCCTCCCACCCTCCCTATCCCACCCCTCTAGGTGGTCACAAAGCACCGAGCTGATCTCCCTGTGCGATGCAGCTGCTTCCCACTTAATTCAAATATTAATTCAAACATTTGTCTTTCTGGGAAAGGGACTATGTATTCCATTGCAGATACCTCTATTGCAATACCATTTCAAAGAGGGAAAAAGAATGTAAAAAAAAAAGATGCCTTTAAAATTATGTTTAATTTCACAATGGTAGGATAACATGAAGTTACAAATAAATGTGATAATCATAATGAGGCTTAAGAAGTTATCATTTTTTACAATGGATGAACTGGTATTTTTTTCCCTATAGTGACATTAGCTTAGGAAAGTTAGATATTTAGAAGTAGGCCATACTTTATATTTCATAATCCTTTTGGAAAGTTAATATGTATTATTTTTTATTTTTCTCTCTGCTAACCACTCACTTGTGGAGAGATGATAACGTAAAGTAATTGATGGTTTGAAGTCATTCTATTTCTACATTTAAGTATATCTGATACTAAAAGAGGGAAAAAAATAACTATACACTGGAGCAATTTGCCAAAAAAAAAAAAAACTATGCCCTTATAATAAGCAGCATTATAGAAACCACTGTGGAAATGAAATGATGTGCTTCAGTAACTGAATTCCTTTCTACCAGTTACATTTAGTTCACATAGAAATATTGAAGTGATGGAATTAATTTTAGCCATTTATGCTGAAGATGGTTATAATTAAAAGTATACTTTATTTTTGAGGTCAGGCTCTGGCTTTTTATCTTATTTAGGAGTTTAGATTTCTCTTAGAAATTTTAGCTTTAAAATTTTAAAATTTAGCTTTAAAATTTTAGCTTCTTTCACCAAAATAGGTTTGGTAAAAACTACTAAAATCAAGTGTCTCATCCCTGAACTTCAGGGTGTATATTCTTTGGAATTTCTTTGTGATTTACGGTCCCTAAGCCCCACTGACATTGTCTATTCCTCTCTGTTCAACACGTCTCGTGGCTTCTAGCCAGTTTCAACTTGGTTTCTGCTTGGATTGCTATACACAGAGGATTTAGCTTTTGCCTTTTGGCACTAGCCCCTCACCTTCAGAATATTCCGAGATTTCCTGCCACGTGGCCCCTCATCCCCCGTCACGGCTCTTTCCCCGTAGCTTCTGCCTGATCTCAGCTGCTTTTGTGAGCCTTTAATTTTGGAATTTATGGATTACATTTGTTTCCTGGTTTTACTGCAAATGTTTCTGTTATTGTTTTGTGTGACTTCAAGGAAAAAAAATAGAAGACGGTGAAGTATGGTACTGTGCTTTTTGTACTGAAGGTACCTATTTAGTTATTTAATGTGAGATGTGGTTGAATATGTTATCATGAAAAAATTATTAATAAAAATAATGTAATAAATATAATCAAATTTTAGCCCTATGAAAACTGATATGTTTTTGAAATAATATATTTCCAATAAGAAATGGATTAACTAGAACATGTTGAGAAAATAGTCTGTTTATTAAGACAGATGTTTATAACTAAAAAAACATAGGCAATTTCTTGAATGAGTTGGATTTAATGGGGTGAAATTATGAAATAACTTAATTTTTCCCATGTATGTGTCTTTCACAAATCCTGTATTATATCATTCTTGCTTGAATTTCAGGGTTTTTCCCACTTGAGCACATCTCAAAAGTTTTTTCAGTTACTCTTATTTATGAACAGTCTCAATTTCAGGCATTAGAAGTCCGTTCCAATCTAAAATAAAAATATGAGCCTCTCACTCATTTTATGAGTTCTCCTTGTTCTCCAGGTTGGGCTGAAAATAGAAGGGTGAGGAGGAAGAGGGGAGGGGTAGTGGGGAGGGGGAGGGAGGCCAAGTAACAGCACCAGAACCACCATTAGCAGCACGTAAGGTGTCTTAATGCCTAGGCTTAAAACTGGCACACTGTCACTTATACTGAATTCTGTTGGCGAAAGCAAGTCATAAGGCCAGCTGTATTCAAGGGATGAGAAAGTAAATGCTTCTCTCTTGCTGCAATATTGCATTTCAAATGGCTTGGATACTTGGAGGGTAAGGAATTGAGGACATTACTACAATCACTCTACTACAATTGCTTTTGCTGCTTCTTTGCAGATGACTCCCCCAAATCCACCGCAATATTTCTTAGTATGGGAGATGTCCCTTCCAGCTGGCAGTTTACCGCTCTCTCTTCAACTCCTGCTTCTAGTGGTATCTCACACTTGCACCTAGCAATGGAAGCCAGACCTTTGAGGTGCAGGCCTTTCAGAATATCCAAGTCCAGCTCCGTTTTGTGTGTCTCTTCTGGTCCATGGGACACTTGCTTTTTTGTATCACTATCAATGGAAATATAGTTTTACTCCCTGGAGCCCTCTTTCCCCAGCTAGAAACAGATGCTTTCAGTCTCTTAGTTCTATACTTTTTCAGATCAAAGTTTTTGTTCTAACTTCAGGGAAAACATTTGAAGATTCTCTGACTCATCTCTAACCACCCTCCCTCTTCCTTGGCTTGAGTTGTGGAGATGAAAATAGGAGAAATGCCAGTGGGAGTAGAGAAAAGCCCAGTACCCCATCAACCCTCTCCAAAGAAATCACCACTGATCATTTATCTCTCTTCCTACTCCCACTTCTTGTACATCCTTGAGGTGGGAGATCAGCTATAGGACCATTGGACCATGTTTTGCTCCCATTTCTGCAGCAAGTCTGATATAGATGGTCTGTTCTCACATGCAAAGTATTATAGCAGGAAAATCTCCATTTAATAGTTTTATATTAAATTTTTAATTAGGCTAGTACTTTAATAGTGCAAATTCAGAAATTAAGTGATTGGGATTATAAAGAATCTTAGTATGGTTCAGGGACCTGGAGATCTTTGATTTATAGAGAAGATTCAAGGAGGATGTAAAATTTATCTTCTGGAATGTGAATAGCTGTCAAGTCAAAAGAGAGAGATAAAGAAATGTGTCTTATTCATCGTTGTATGCCAGCACCTACCTCAGTCCCTGGCAGAGCTATTCTATAATATTTATTAATTGAACTGATTTGAATTAAACTATTTATTTGAAGCTTCGGAGAGCAAAACTCGGGTCAAAAAATAAAAGTCACAGGAGGTAACTTCTAGTTAAGCAGAAGGTGAAGCTCCCCATGAATTACAGCTGTACCAAATAGACTTCTTAGAGAAACAGTGAGATACCACACCTGTTCAAGCAGAAGGTATCTGGCCATCTGTGAGCGATACTATAAAAACAATTCTTACACTGCACGGGAATAGGGAATAATCCGTAAATGTTTTCTCTCTGCTAGTTCTAAGATGCTGTAGTTATTTTATAGGTACTCTAGTTATATTTTTAAAAATCAATAAGTTTGTTGGAGTGTTTGGTTGTCATTACTATAGGTCACGTATATTATATACAGCTAGAATTGTATTTGTAATTTTCCATGTATAATTTCTAAAATTTAAATCATACGCACTTAGTCATAGAAACCTACTCATTTTCCTCATTTTCTCATAATTATTAGGGAAGTAAGTCTCCAAAACAGTGATAGTATATGTGTCTTGAAGTACTTTGAATTGTCGACTTTGTGAATATTTGCCTCATATTCAGTTTCTACTAGTGCATCAAAATGATAAATGTGATCTCCATGGGCTATTGCATTTTATAAGTTTCTGCCAAATTAGTGTAACTGTTTCATTTACCCTTGTAGTGCTTTTATTTATTTATTTTTTGCTACCACTTTCACTTTTGAGGATTTACATACTTGATACATTAGCTCAAAGACCAGGAGATAAAGTGTGTTTTATTATTTATGCTTAGCAAGTATTGCATCCAAATTTAGATAAACTTAATATCAAACTTCAGCTAATCTTTGTTTTTATCCAAAAGCAGATGCATCAAATAACAAGTTCCAGGGAAATGTAATAATGAGTTGTAGTGCCTAAGATATTATTACTAAATTACATGAGGATTAAAAGATGCCTTCAGCATGCTCCAGAAAACTCTCCCCCTTTTCAGTCATAATCAAAATGTACAAGTTTATGAATGGTGTGTGTAGAATTCCAAATCCAAATCATACTCAAAATGATTACTGGGATTCTAGTACATACTCCTTTCCTTCCTATAGTCACACATTCTGCAGCATCTTCAGGACTCTCACCAAGGTCTACTTTTTCCATAAAGCCATCCCTGATGGGCCCAGATCTCATACATGAAGGTCCTACTCTAATATCTACTGTTCTGATAGTTTTCGCACAGTTAGCAATTATTGAATAATTATTTAATCATAATCAAATACAAATTATTAATAAATAACACCTTGTACTCTAGCTAAACTATATAGTGTATTGTGTTATTCTCTCATTGCTTCATGTATCTCATCAGTGCATGAGGGGTGGGGTGGGGTAGGTGAGATTCATGTATCTTCTGAGAATTAAGATGTAAGAAAACCTAGATGTTCTGCCTCAGCATACATCATTTCAGCATGTTTTAAGAATTATTAATACAACAGGAACACATTTTCTCTCTGACTGAGCATTGAAAGAACTAGGAACCATTTCCAGGCAGTTTTGATCTAGAAATCCATTGAGACAAGTGCCAGTGCTGAATTATACAATCTTTTATCTTCTTTGCGGAGTTTTGCTTCTCATGTCTCCTAGGCAGCAGCTCTCATTACAGAGCAGGTATCTCAGAGAGTGAATGAAGTAAAGCATTTTCCTTCATTACAGCATTCTGTGTATTTACTCTTCGTGTGTAACTCCTGTCCTCAGTATTCTGCATCTCAGTGCTCACGGTTGTCACATACTCACCACACGTGCATCTATATTGATTATGGTCCATTAATTATTGGTATTTGTTGGAATCTTTTATTTTTGTCTAATTCTTAGTGATCTTTTTTTTCCCTTAGTGCTCTTTGCCCATCTCTGTTTTCACAGCATTTATTTTGAGCTCACGGTTTATTGGATTTCTCTTTTCATGTGTCATTCAAAATTTTTTCTTTAGGCTTCACAGAATTCCTACACAAAGTTCAGTCGTTGTCATACTTCTTGAAACTTGTCAACCTCTGAGTAAATAAACATTCAAGAACCTATATAAATTGATTAATATACAGAATTGTACTCAATTCATATGAATAGTCACCACCTATCATTTATAAATTAAAGGTCACTGTTTTATGTGATCATTTTGTGATTAGCTGAAGTGTGTCCATGAAAACTGGCCCCAGCTACACCTGGGGGAAGACTCCAGTGTTTGATATAAAGGTACCATGATGGTTCTTTTGAAATACTAATGTTTTCTGCATATTTTTCTCTTCCTTCATTTCAAACAGTTGTTAGGTTTTATAATTTCCTCATAGATTTTTACAGAACATATAGAGATTGGATGGCTAAAGTCATTAGCTCCACCTTCCCTTGGTTAAATGATAATTTTGTCTGTCCCACAACTCACATAAGGAGAGAGAGAGAGATTGCTTTTGAAGAGAGGAGAGAAGGAGAAAGAGGAAGTTTGAGATTGGGGCTGATGTTGGACAAAAACAAGAAGTTGAGGGTCCTGGTGAGATCAGGGACATGACAGCCCTTTGAGGGGCTCAAGGAGTCTGGGTCTCATGCACAGGGGCTCTCAGACTCACCAGGTGAGTCACAAACAGGACTGGGAAGCAGATTGGGGCTGATGTTGGACAAAAACAAGAAGTTGAGGGTCCTGGTGAGATCAGGGACATGACAGCCCTTTGAGGGGCTCAAGGAGTCTGGGTCTCATGCACAGGGGCTCTCAGACTCACCAGGTGAGTCACAAACAGGACTGGGAAGCAGCAGAAGTGCCAGACCTGAAGAGACTGTGTAGAAGCCTTGATAAAAGCTAAAATTGCATTTTCCAACAGCCTGATGGGATGGCATCTGGATTTGGATTCAGGTTTAATTTTATTTAAATAAAATAGCAAATGAATATTTCTAACACATCTGAGCATGTTGAATAAATTCCTACCTACTACACGTGGAGGCTCATCTGAAACTGCTAGGAACCCTCATGTTGCATATATCTTCATCCTGGACTGACTATAATCTACCGCTTCCAAATGTGGCTCCCAAGACAACTGTGCTCATCTGCATCAAGCTAGCAGAGGAGAAAAGGCGTGGAAGACATCAAGGATACCGTTTGTACGCATCAGCTTGGAAGTGGCACATATCACTTCTGTTCACATCTCATTGGCTAGAACTCCATCTTATGTCCACACCTAACTGAAAGGTAAAAGGTAATACTCAATGGTGTATTCTAGCTGTGTACCCAGGAAGAAGAAGATCCCAATTTGTGAACAGATAGACAGCCTCTTCCAGTGTTTATCCTTCTGGTCACCAAATATCCATTTTGTGCTTTTTCCCACATTTGGAACACATTAACCCTTCTCCTCAAGCAAGATAACCCAGTGCAATCCAGGCACTGCATCCAGCCGAGCATCCAGGATCTCTGAGTGATCTGTCCTCTTCTCCATAGGATCCAGATGTTCCTTTTTGTGATCTGAGATATACATCGAATATGCAATGATAAATCAGGGACAGGATAAATGCCATAAAAGTTTTCATTCAGAACAGAGAAGAATGGAAAATACTCAGCAGTCACTGATCTATAGAAATTATGAAATCCTGCTTAGGTAGAAGACATTTCTTGTCTCTCTGAAAAAGAGTGACAAACAAACAAAAAACAATGTAAATGAACAAACCAAACCAAATAAAAACAAACACAGAGGTACAGAGAACAGAGTAATTGTTACAAGAGGGTAAGGGGCAGAGGGGGAGAGGGTGAAATAGGTAAAGTGGATCAGCTGTATGGTAATAGATGGAAACTATCGGTGGTGACCATGTTTGAGTGTGTACAGAAGTAGAAATATAATGTACACATGAAACTTATAAAATGTTATAGATCAATGGTACTTCAATAAAAAAAATGTAAAGGAATGTGAAATTGCAGTTATTTGGAGAGTAATTGGAGTGCAGAATCTCTGTTTTTTTTTTTACTTTTTTTTTTAACTTTAGTATTTTATAAATGTGCAAACTACAGAAGTTCAGAAACTTAAGAGCTAGTAAGTGGTGGAGCTGAGATTTCACTCCAGGCAGTCTGGCTTCAGAGGGCAGGTTATTATTCACTCTGCTAAACTGCCTCTCAGTTAAAATGCAGAAATTGTTTATTGTCAATTAGTTATTAGTTAAATAATGTTTATTGATGTCTGGGTAATTCTACTGAGAAAGACAGAAACATTTTACTAGCAAGAGCTTGTCAAGAGCTATTTGTGTGATCTTAATCGCCTGAGTTGTTTTTTTTTTTTTTAACCAGTTTTTCTAAATACTAGGAACCATAGTGTAACCTCCCAGACTAACTAAACATTTTAGTCTCATGGCATCTTTGACATTTTTCAGCAGAAAGAATAATGAATTTTGCAGTGAATTTTGAAGACAAACTTTGTGTGTATCATATTTAAACAAATTTTAAGGTTACATTGACCATTATCTCCTTCATCTCATTTTTCTGCAGTCACTTTATTTTGTTTTTTTAATTTTTATTGGAGTATAGTTGATTTACAATGCTGTATTAGTTTCAGGTATACAGCAAAGTGAATCAGTTATACATATACATATATCCACTCTTTTTTAGATTCTTTCCCATATAAGCCATTACAGAGTACTGAGTAGAGTTCCCTGTGCTATACAGTAGGTCCTTATTAGTTATCTATTTTATATATAGCAGTGTGTATATGTCAATCTCAATCTCCCAATTTATCCCTCCCACCCCCTTATCCCCGGTAATCATAAGTTTGTTTTCTACATCTGTGAATCTATTTCTGTTTTGTAAATAAGTTCATTTGTACCATTCTTAATATTTTTAAATTAATTAATTAATTTATTTATTTTTGGCTGCGTTGGGTCTTCGTTGCTGCATGCAGGCTTTCTCTAGTTGCGGCAAGCGGGAGCTGCTCTTCGTTGCGGTATGCAGACTTCTCATTGCAGTGGCTTCTCTTGTTGCGGAGCAAGGGTTCTAGACGCACGGGCTTCAGTAGTTGTGGCGCACGGGCTTAGTTGCTCCACGGTATGTGGGATCTTCCCGGACCAGGGCTCGAACCCGTGACCCCTGCATTAGGCAGGCGGATTCTTAACCACTGTGCCACCAGGGAAGTCCCTGTACCATTCTTTTTAGATTCCACATATAAGTGATATCGTATGGTATTTGTCTTTCTCTTTCTGACTTACTTCACTTAGTCTGATAATCTCTAGTTGCATCCATTGTTGCTGCAAATGGCATTATTTTGTTCTTTTTTATGGTTGAGTAGTATTACATTGTATATACGTTCCACACCTTCTTTATTCGTTCATCTGCCGATGGACATTTAGGTTGTTTCCATGTGTTGGCTATTGTGAATAGTGCTGCTATGAACATAGGGGTGTATGTATCTTTTTGAATTATAATTTTGTCTGGATTTATGCCCAAGAGTTGGATTGCTGGGTCATATGGTAATTCTATTTTTAGTTTTCTGAGGAACCTCCATACCGTTTTCCATAGTAGCTGTACCAACTTACATTCCCACCAACAGTGTAGGAGGGTTCCCTTTTCTCCACCCTGTCTCCAGCATTTGTTATTTGTAGACTTTTTAATGATGGCCATTCTGACTAGTGTGAGGTGGTACCTCATTGTAGTTTTGATTTGCTTTTCTCTAATAATTAGTGATGTTGAGCATCTTTTCATGTGCCTACTGACTATCTGTATGTCTTCTTTGGAGAAATGTCTATTTAGGTCTTCTGCCCATTTTTCGATTGGGTTGTTTGGTTTTTTTGGTTGTTGAGTTGTATGAACTGTTTGTATATTTTGGAGATGAAGCCCTTGTTGGTCGTATCATTTGCAAATATTTTCTCCCATTCCGTAGGCTGTCTTTTCATTTTGTTTATGGTTTCCTTTGTTGTGCAAAAGCTTGTAAGTTTGATTCGGTCCCATTTGTTTATTTTTGTTAGGTCGTTACTCTTTTTAGGGTGTGTGGAGAACATGATTTGATTTACAGGGTGTGGGAGCAGCAGTCGGTAGGTGCACATGGGAGGTGGAACCACACTCTGCCAGAAGACTGTCACCAATACCCTGTCTGCATGCGAGAGAGAAAGAGGATTAGACACATGGATGTTCAATTTGTAAAACAAGGCATCTGAACAGCACAGTACCACTAACTAATAATGGTGGTAGAAAATATACAGCGATTCTTTTTTTTTTTTTTTTTTTTTTTTTTGTGGTATGCGGGCCTCCCTCTGTTGTGGCCTCTCCCGTTGCGGAGCACAGGCTCCGGACGCGCAGGCTCAGCAGCCATGGCTCACGGGCCCAGCCGCTCCGCGGCATGTGGGATCCTCCCAGACCGGGGCGCGAACCCGGTTCCCCTGCATCGGCAGGCGGACGCGCAACCGCTGCGCCACCAGGGAAGCCCCCCCATGCTGTTTTGATTACTGTAGCTTTGTAGTATTGTCTGAAGTCTGGGAGGGTTATACCTCCTGCTTTGTTGTTTTTCTTCAGGATTGCTTCGTTAATTCTGAGTCTTTTATGGTTCCATATATAAAATTTATATGTTCTAGTTCTGTGAAGAATGTCATGAGTAATTTGATAGGGATCGCATTAAATCTGTAGATTACTTTGGGTAGTATGGCCATTTTAACAATATTAATTCTAATCCAAGAGCATGGGATACCTTTCCATTTCTTTGAATCATCTTCAGGTTCCTTTATTAATGTTTTGTCATTCTCAGCATATAAGTCTTTCACCTCCTTGGTCAGGTTTATTCCTAAGTACTTTATTTTGGGGGGTGAGATTTTAAAAGGTATTATTTTTTTTACACAGAATCTCTATGTTTTTATGACTTTTTTCAAACTTTCACAGTTGTCTTGCTCACATCTAGGATCAGCACACCATTTGGTAGCAATTTTCTAGGGATTTGGCAAGAATGCAGGTAAGGCTAGACTTGAGCTATGTGGTTTCCAGCCTTGCTGAAGATTGCTATGTTTCAAGCATAGCAAAGAAATAACAGAGAGGGGCATTAGGACCAGGAGCAGCATAGGGATCACCATTAGACCCAGGATTTGGGGCCAAAACTGGGAGAGGGGAAGTCTGAAGAATGATTAGGGTTGAATATCTCACTGGCCCTGTGGGTTTAGCACCTGAGGTCAGTTTTAATTTGATTTCAAGAATAAACGACTGAATATTTCTTGAACAACTAAATTTTAGTTTGAAATTCATTCCTGTTACATAAATAAGATTATCCTCTAAGCACAAAGATTTGGAAAGGCATGTTAAGGAGACACTCATCCCAGGACAGCAAAACATAGTGGGTATCATAATAACATTTTTTAAATGTTCAATTTGGAGGAAATATATTTGGCAACAAAAATTTTAGGTAAGCGAGGAGAAGCAAATGTTGGCACATCAATGCAATACTGTCTGGGAAAACAAAAGCCCAGTCAGGCCAACCTGATCTCCCTAACAGTGAGGAGGTGAACTCCTAGTGATATTAAACATTTCAAATATTTTTTTTCTTCTTGTCTCATTCCATATGCAGCATTTGACTTTCTGATATTTTGGCATCTAGCATAGCCTGTCTGTTAAAAAAGGCATGTCAAGCTGGCTTCAGTTTGTGATTCTAATTATAAATTAACTTTCCAATTTGATGTGATAGCCCTGTGAATTTGGATACATCCTGGATACAAAAAGTTCTGAGGCACTGTGGTGATTTAAAACATTAATGCAAATGCTTTGACTTTCTTCTTACTGAGAGGTGGGGCCTGTGTACTCCAGTTGAAGCTGGGCAGACTTTTGTCACCGCCTTGACAAAGAGAATGCAGTAGAAGTGACTTTGGTGTCTGAGGAAAGCTTCTGCCTATTTTGCCTGGGACAGTCACCCTTCGGATCCCTGAACATCAAGTAAGAGGTCTGCTTGTGGTTGAATTTTTTAATTGATTAGCACTTGGGCTACTATAAAGTTTGGATTTAAGTTTATCAACCACCCCACTATCTCTACCCTGTCACCATGGACGCCTGCATGCATACACACACACACACACACACACACACACACACACACACACACACACACACACACACAGGCATTTTGCATTTAGAACTAATCGAGCATCAAAAAATTTGATACAGGCATACTTCATTTTATTGTGCTTTGCTTTACTGTACTTCACAGATATTGTGTTTTTTACAAATTGAACGTTTGTGGCAACCTTGCATCAAGCAAGTCTGTTCATGCTATTTTTCCAACAGCATTATTTTTTAATTAAGGTATATACATTGTGTTTTTTATACATCATGCTATTGCACATGTATTTGGCTATAGTGTAGTGTAAATAAAACTTTTATAAGCAGTGAGAAGCTAAAAAAAAAAAAGTAAGAAGTTTGGCTACCCTGAGGCTACCAGGTTGGAGAGACCACATGGAGAGAGCCTGAGACTATATGAAGAGAGTGAAATGCCTCCTGTTACTCCAGATCCAACCTCTTGTTCCTGTTTCAGCCACCAACTGACTGCAAACACGTGAGAAACACTGAGACAGAACCACCCAACTGAACTGTCTCCCAATTCCCAGAGCCCAGAAACTGTGAGAGATAGTAAATGACCACTGCTGGTTGAAGCCACGAAGTTCTGGGGTGATATTTTTAGGCAGGGATAGATAACTAGAAGAGGCACCAAGGAACTTGGATTTCTAGGCATACAATGAAGAGGGCCAGGGGCTGGACAAGACGAAACCAAGCAGTTACTTCCATTGTGCTAGGCCTCCTTGTGGGCTGCCAGTCACCCATTTAGCTTCAGCTATTTAGCTGTGCCTTTTTCTTTTGTAACTTGACTCTAGCTAGAAATTCTTTATGCAGAGTGAAACTATCTTATGCTGCTTTTTATCCTGCATCTGCCTAATTTGATGTTGGCCACATAATTAATACTACCTGATCAGTAAGAGGTCTCAAGGAAGCCACACCATACAGTTTGAAAGCAGTGCCCCCAGAATCCTAGACTTGATCAAACTGACAAGGGGAAATCATGTCCCCAGCAGTCACATATGGAGTATTAATACCTAACATTTATGAAGCAGTAGAGCACTTGTGTGCCAAACACCTGCAAAAACTTTCTGTGCATTTACACATTTGATCTTTACAACACCTCTATAAGGTAGTTTCTGTTGTTATCCCCATTTTGCAGATGAGGAAACTGAGTCACAGAGAAGTGAGGTTACCTTACTTTCCCAGGGTCACCCTCAAGTAAGAGGCTAACATAGGAATAAGGCCTAAGTTGGTTCTAAATTTTATTCTATTATCTATTGCACTTTACTGCATCTGAATAGACTCCCAGCTCTAAAATGAAATTACTGATGGTTGTTTGTACGTGGGTAACATGGTAAAGGATAAAGAACAGTTTTGGAGTCTACATGTGCATAAGATCTTGTTCTCTTACTGTCTGTGTGACCTCAGACAGGTTCCTCTGAGCCTTCCTTTCTTTTTTGTTGTTTTAATTGAGGTAACATTGGTTTATAAGTTCCATGTGTACAACATTATATTTCTACTTCTGTATACACTACAGCATGCTCACCACCAAAAATTTAAGTTTTCATCCATCACCATACAGTTGATCCCCTCTATCCATTTTGCACCTTCCCCTCTGGTAACTACTACTCTGTTCTCTGTATCTACATGTTTGTTTTTGTTTGGTTTGGTTTTTTTCATTTATTTTTGTTATTGTTGTTTGAACCTTCCTTTTTTTTTTAAGTCTATACAATGGAGATAATAATACCCACCCTTCAGGTTTAAATTTGACAAAGTCTGTTAAGAGCCTTGCACATGATCTACACTGGTAGCTATTATTGTTTAATCAACTAACTTTGGATGGCAAATTACCAACTGATTACCAGCTAGTAGGGTAAACCACAAGATGGAGTTATAAGTGAGGTACAACTAAAGCAGGCTGCAGTTGACTTAAGATCTGCCATGAGGATAATTTACTAAGTGTAGAGTGGAGTCATATTAACCACATATGAGACTTTTGAGAAGTCAGTTTGCCAAAATTTCAATGTGTAGAAAATTCTAACTATCTTAAGCCTGGGAATTAGCATGAGATGGGAGAGTTGAATCTTCTTTCTTGGTCTCTGTTCCCAGTAGCTGTGACAGTTGGAGCTTCTTACCTCAATGGGTGTGGTTCTAGTATTTTATAAAAGCTTTTTTTTTTTCCTTTGAAACATGAACCTGAAGCATGGGGACACGGTTTAAGCTGGAGCTCACCTAAGAAAGAGCAATCTAGTCCAGTAGTGCAGGACAAACTAGTGCTGGAAGTGCTGGACTCACTCTAGTGACAGGCAATACCATGATGATCTCCAAAGAGGAGATTTTTAAGAATCCTCAGGAATCTTTAACAGTAATATTTACTATAGTTGATTTTCATTGTATGGGCTTATGTTGTGGTGTTACCATATTCTCAACATGGTTCGTTTATTTACTTATTTATTTTGCTCATTTAGGCCCTTACCTTTCTTGAAACAGCAAAGAAACTTCAGTCATAAAGCACTTGGGCCATGTATCGAAAAGGACACTGGCATTCAAACTTCTACATGATAAAATACATTAATAAGGGAATCTGTTCCAAAATTTTTAGCTTATATATTTTTCTCACCTATAAATGTTTTAAAAGAAATTATCTTTTCCCAGTACTATAAATTTTCCAACTAATGGTGTAAATTTTATATGGAACAAATTGTTCTGACCTTCCATTCAGACAGTGTACAGTTGACTATATCCCTGCGACACTAGTGCTTATTACTGCAAGCAATCTTATCTAAAAGGGAAGAGGAGGAATTCATGTTTTCATCATTTAGTTTGTTTACGCCTGAGGTTCAGAACCATTCCAAAGCACTGTTTGTCAGATCTCTTTGAAGTGAACAAAATATTTTCAAATGCTACAGATTTTTTTTCTGTGGAGTGTACAAAAACAAGCAGATTCCCTTATATACTCGATGTTGACATATTTGGTGCTTAATCTTGTTACATTGTCAGGCAAGCCACGGACCAGGTAATAAGGGCTTAATATACTTGAGACATCAGTGTTCATTCTATAGCTTATTTTTCTGAGTTATACCATTATATAATGAAGTTTCTTTGGTTTTAAGCAACAAAAATCCCATTTTGCTGATGTTAAGCAGAGTTTATGTGGAAAACTATCAGGGGCTAGGTTTTCAAATGGGCCAGAACCAAGGCTGTCTTTAAGGCCCCAAATGGAAATCAGCAGTTGGGATAGTCAGAACATCCTTGCCCACATCTCCCACACCAGGGAGGAATGAAATTACAACCACTGTTGATCTTTATTTCTCTGCCCAAGATTTACACTGGTTTGGATTGGGTCATGTGCCCACCCCTTAGCTGGGGGAGGACAGAGCCATTGTTCACAGCCCACGAGACTGCATTCAATAAAGAAGTAATTCCTCAAAAAACTGTTGGGTGCTTTTAGGGAGAGGAAATTGATGCTGGCCTACCAAATCCAACACATTTCTGGTCCAACCGTAATTTTTTTTGGCAGAAGAACTCTTATTAAATCGTAATTTACTTAATTCCACCTCCTCTCCCCTGTGTCAATGTCATAACCGGCTAAAAGTTTCCTTCTGTTCTCTGTTAGTTAGTTTAACTCTTACTTGATGTAAATCCCCACACTTGGTGAAAAGAAAATGAAAGAAAGTAGACCTGGGAGGTGGAGAGCCTCTCTCAGGCACTGAGGTTCCATGGGGATTAGGGGTGGGGGGTAGTTACTGCAGGGTCACCTGGAGCTGAGGGAAATGCCCCATGTTGCCAAGGTGTCTTCTGGGACTTGGAGAGGGACATCCGGGGAAACTCTAGACACCAGGGAAATTGCAGCACTGCAGCTAGCAGTCCCTGTCCAAGGGGAGGAAAGATTCCCCACCCTTGACTGCCTTCAGCTGCTGCCTGCCCTCAGGGCTCTGAAAAGGTTTGGGAAGAGATGTCCACTGGGGTGCCTGGCAGCTGCCACTGTTCAGAAGGGGAGGAGATTGCCCACCACGAAGAAGGGGAAGGAGTCCTTGCTCTGCAACCCCATCAAACCTCTCCACATTCTAAGTAGGGAAGGATTCCTGAGACTGGTGCTTCAAACATAGCACGGAGGCAGGGTGCAATTTTGCATGACAATCTCTGAGGTTTCTCACTTTCCTTTTATGATTTTCCAATGATAAAGTTCGTTTTGGCCTCGTTATTGGAGGAATTTACTAGAGAAATTATATTTTTCTTTTAGGAAGTATAATCTGAGTAATCTTTCCGGCCCTCCTCATTAATTAAACCATAGGATGCCTTGTAAATAAGTTCATTTATATCACTTTTTAAATTAGATTCCACAATCAACTTATTTACAGAACAGAAACAGACTCACAGATTTCAAAACCAAACTTATGGTTACCAAAGGGGAAATATGGTGTGGAGGGGTAAATTAGGAGCTTGGGATTAACATACACTCACTACTCTATATAAAATAGATAACCAACAGGGACCTACTATATAGCACAGGGAACTCTACTCAATATTCTCTGATAACCTAGATGGGAAAAGAATCTGAGAAAGAATGAATATTTTTTTTTAAAATGCATACGATGTGTTCCTAATACATTAGTGAAAACTAAACAGAACAAAACATCAGAGAAGGGTGGTCATTCACTCTTACGGTACCCTTTGATGTTATAAAACTTTAAAAAACAAGTTAGGAAGTATTGTGGAGGAGAAGAAATTATCTTGGTTTGATAGATAAAACAGTTTCCTGGAGAAAGAATTATTTGAAATGGCCTTGAAAAGTAGACAGAATTTTAACTATCAGATGGAACTTGGAGAAGACAGATGCAACGTGAGAAAAGACTCAGAAAGTAGGAGAGTTCTTTAGAAAAGTGTCAGACCTTTTAAAATATTTAAATGAACTCAACTGCAACAGATGGCACGTGGCCAGAAATGTTTGTTGATTTGTTTTGACTTGTTTGGGTTTTTTTTAATATACCAGAAAACTGCACATATTTAACGTACACAGTTTGATGAGTTTTGACATATGCATATACATGTGAAACCATCACCAAAATCAAGGTAATAGTAGACATATCCATCACCTCCAAAAGGTTCCTTGTGTCCCTTTGGGTTTTTTGGTTTGTTTGTTTTTGTGGTAAGAACATTTAATATAAGATCTATCCTCAACACATGTCTAAGTGCACAGTATAGTATTACTGACTGTAGGCACTATGCTGTAGAGCAGACCTCTAGAACTAATTCACCTTGCGTAACTGAAACTTTATACCAATTAAATAACAACTCCTTATTTCCTCCTCCCTGACAGCTCCTGGTAACCACTGTTCTACTCTGCTCTTATGAATTTGACTGTATTAGATACCTCATATAAGTGGAATCCTGCAGTATTTGCCCTTCCATGATTGGCTTATTTCATTTATAATAACGTCCTCCAAGTTTATCCACATTGTCACAAATGGCAGGATTTCCTTCTTTTTTAAAGCTGAGTAATATTCCATTGTATGTATTTCTTTTTCTATTCATCTGTTGATGGACAGTGGCCCGGCTAGCTCAGTAGATAGAGCATGAGACTCTTGACTTGTTTTTTTATAAGTGGGTTTAGATATCCCAAAGATGAGGCCAAGTTTTTGCTGATGATCTGAATTGGTGACTTGTACATTTCCAGGCTAAGAGAAGAGACCTTAAAGCCTTGCCATTCCTAAAGTGTCTAAAAACTACTGAAAGTCCTCTAATTTGTATTTTAATTTGTTAACTGAAATGAATACCTCTGGAATAATGTGGGGAGCAGTGCAGGGTGCCTCCAGGAAAGAGAGAACTTTCACTTAACCTTTTGCTTCTCTGTATTTTGAAGGAAAGAGGTATTAAGCAATGAAAGGCCTCTCATAGGATTTTGCCTCCTCAGATTTGGGCAAATAATCTAGCCTTGAGAATACTGATGTCTGGCATATACATGCTAAGTAAGTGTTTGTTAAGTAAATACATGTCCTCTATTAAGAAGGAACTGATGATGGTAAAAATGCCATCAACACATCCTCGTCAAAATTATTCAATCTAAATGGCCTAGCACTAAGGTTTGTGTCTTTCACAGATTTGCCAGTTCAGTTAACAAAGGGCATTTACTGGTGAAACAAAAATGGGTGTGAGAAAATTAAATATTTTCAAACAAATAGTCAAACTTTTTAATATACTTTTTCAGAATTATTCAACTTTCTGCTCTACTTTGCCCTTGGCTAGAGTAAAATCATTGATAAAAATTGGAGGTGCATGGCACAGGGAAGAATAAGGAAAGTGTAAGGGAAAATGATTTATTTCTTAAACTAGGTTCAAGTTTCCTAGTACTGTCTAATTTGCATCTTTACCTTTCTTTGATATCCACATCTTGATGGAATTAAAGACTAAGGTTTTTCATAATTTAACTTGCCGTCAGCATACATTGAAATTAGAGCAGAAAAACAAATATACAGTGGCATCAGAGGAGGAAGCCTTGTGCATAACTCAGAGGAACTCAAGCAAAGAGAATGTAATTGCATGCTGAAATCAAAATGCGTATTGATCTGCAAAACCTTACCTACATACAAAGAGAAAAAAAATGTTTTGAGAACAAAGGACACCCAGTCCACTCAGTTATAACTTCCTGGCATTTTGTTGGCATGTGTATGAAATGATGACTGAGGGAAAGGCCCCACCTACATGGTTTTCTATGTACCTTGTGTGCATCCTTGGA
The DNA here is from genome assembly GCF_002837175.3 of Physeter macrocephalus. Lineage (NCBI taxonomy): Eukaryota > Metazoa > Chordata > Mammalia > Artiodactyla > Physeteridae > Physeter > Physeter macrocephalus. The sequence goes on from NC_041234.1 coordinate 14,063,889, forward strand.
GACTGACCTTTCTTCAAATTGTTATTCAGCATAACTTCAGATATCTTAGGCTGAAAATTCATGGTCCTGGTTTTCAGCTTTCTCCTTATGAGAAAGTCAGCCTTTTAGTATTCATTAAAGTTTATTGATATAAAATAACATAAAGAAGTAGGCCTCCATTTATGCACACAGAATTTAAACTTGGCATACAATAGATCAGGCTTCAATTTATATTTCCTAGAACACTCTGTTAACTTGCCTATAACCATTTTTGGTGCATCTTATCTAGAATAAAATTTTCTAGACTTTAGTTGCTCATTATGTATGTCTGGATATAGGGAGGAAAAGAAATAGCACCAGTAATTTGAATAGGGAAGATTAACATAAAGAATTAATAACGAATAAAAGGGAGTTAAACACTAAATGGGGTAAAAGAAGACTTGAAGGGGTCTAGGGATAGCAAGCTTTAAAACAAATAATTACAATATCTAGGGTGAGGAGAGTTGACAATGTAAGAACAGTAACTTAGCAGAGGGTCCTCCCAAGACAGAGGTTCTGACCTCTTCAAAGAGGTCAGAGAAACTTGCCAGAGGGCACAGATCACAGCTGGTGGGCCACTGAGTGGGGAGGGTGTGGCTGGAGAGTGAAGCTGACTGGAGCTGAGCCAGGAGAGTCACTAGGCTCCCAAGCTGAAAAATAAGAAAGGAAGACCAGATCTGGAAGGAAAGTGTCTTCCTGCTGCTATTGCCTGGCAGCGTCCCTTAAGTTTTTTCTATTGTTGAAATCAACATTGTGCCACTGGCAAAAGAGAAATGTTTATAGGGTGTGCCTGTGATATCACAGACTAAGGCAAAGAATTTGGGGTTAAGTGTCAAAAAGAGATTAAATGGCACACTCACATATATGACTCATCTAATTTAGGTGTCCAAGGGTTTTTAAAAATATAATGGCTAATATAACATGTATATGTTTTCTGTCATCCTCTCACTCGAGAGTAGTAATTCTTAAAATCCTAGGAGCCCAGAAGATAACCCACGTGAGTAAAATGGAATATATATAAGACAATAAGTAGTAGTATGAATTGTGGTGAAGCAAAAAGAATATGCCTTACCTCCTAAAAGTGATCCAATTCATTTAAGTATAAATATCTGCAGTCTGCATACAGACCCCATAATACTGTATTAATAATTATAAAACTAAATAGTGAAACTGTCTACAAACCAGTGGATTTAGTTTCATTTTGGTACTTTTGGTATGGACAGTGAGAAATACCATTCTCTAATTATGGAACCACAGATTCAATCAGTCATCCAATTGATTAGAAGGATTTATCTATCATTCATCCACTGTTTAAATGTTGTCCTGTGTAAGATGCCCCAGTAAATAATTTCTAGTATTTAACCAGATATATGTATTGATATGAGTGGTTTGGGGGCTAATTAAAAGTAATCATTTTATCTTGTAGCAGGAAGAAAGGAAGCCAAGGAAGCAAGTTTTCTTGTATTTTATATTCTACACGTTATGCCTAATTTGAATTAGGATTCATTTTCCACATTGGCAATTCCCTTGTTTATAATTTAAAAAGCAATGTTAATAGTAGCATCGGACTCATTACAATTGCATCGTGGAGGTAAGAAAGAAAGAACCACTTAAAGCGTTGTAATTACATCAACGTTATTAAAACCTCTACGTGTGTTTTTAAATGTCAGAATCCTAACATTAAATACCTTTCTGCACTGAAGCATGAAATGGCTTCAGAGTCCTTAGCTAAACAAGGATTGTGACTAAATTAGTAAGGGTAAAGGCTGGTCCTGAGAGCATCAAAAAGATTTGGCTATAAAGGAGGGAAGCATGTCTTACAGAACCATATGTTTGGTATTTTCCAAGTGGACCATATTTCATGTGACTTTTTCTTTTCAGGTGAGGAGACTTGTTAAACATAGAATTAAATATACTTTACATTTTATATCTTCATAAAATTTTTCATATAAACATGTGTACAAAGCTGCAACTCTCCTTGTCATACCTTGGGTACCAATTTCTGGTCTGGAAAACGTGTCCACTGTGACTATACAATGGCAACATAGGAACCACCAGATCTACTCACAGCCAAAACCCGAAAGTAGTCTTAGGTACCTGGATTTTAAAATAAGGTATATTAGATGTATTCTATAAAGTGTCACAAACGTACTTACTTCTTTTTAGCTCCTGCAGCTAAGTTGGAGACATTGTGGCGTGGTGGTAGAAACTCAGATGCGCTCATCATACAGGACTACTTTCAAATTCCAGCCATGCCTTATGTTAGTGATGGGGGCCTGGGAAAGATACCCAATCACTGAGCCTTAACTTAACTCATTTGGGAAGATAGTATGGATTTAACTTGTAGAGCTATTGTAAGGATTGAAAGATACACTCCTTGAAAAGCACTCAAAACAGAGCTTGGTACAATAAATAGTTCTTTTACTTGAAATACACTATGTTTTTTTTTAATTAATTAGTTTATTGATTTATTTGGCTGCGTCAAGTCTTAGTTGCGGCATGCGGCATCTTCGTTGTGACATGTGGGATCATTCGTTGTGGTGCATGGGCTCTTCGTTGCGGCTTGTGGGCTTCTCTCTAGTTGTGGCACGCAGGCTCCACGCGGCGCATGGGCTTAGTTGCTCTGTGGCATGTGGGATCTTAGTTCCCTGACCAAGGATCAAACCTGCGTCCCCTGCATTGGAAGGCAGATTCTTAACTACTGGACCACCAGGGAAGCCCTACTCTATGTTTTTTTGTATCCATGAATTAAGAGTAAAATAATGTAATATTTAGACTATTTTACGTAAATTTGACATTTTATATTATGAATTTATTTTCCCCCTTTCCCTGCTTATTTTGTCCCCATCCTCTGCTATTTGTTACCTTCCTATTTCTGTTCTACTTATTTTTACATTTTGTTTTCTGTAGACCATCTTGCATCTTTCTCTAATCACTTAAAGCACTCTTAAAATATCTGCCAGAACTTTTGGTCTTCTGCTCTAAAATTGGGCATATGGTTTGATGAGATTTTCTGACCTTAAACGTTAGGTTCAGGGTTAGACGTCACCGATTACTCATACAGACAAGAATAGAATAGAAAAGAGTTGAATTCAGCACTATTGATCAGTACGACTTCCATAAAAAGAAATGAACAAGTCTGCCCAACTCTCTGGTATTGTTACTTTAAAACACTAAATGGTGGCTTCGTAAATCCATACACGTAACTTAGTAATTGATGTGACAATGCCTGAGTTTACTATTCTAAAGAATTTGTAGATGACTGTTTATTGGTATATTTCTCTTCAGAGCAGTACCTCACTCACCTTCACTTTAGTGGCCATGTTTCATCATACCTCATGTAAATGCAAGATGAAATTAAGTCAAAATGAAAAGAAATTTCAGTGCTACGGGGGACACCATCAACCAATGATAGAAAAAGAGGGCAACAAAAGAGTGAGATCACTGCAACCACTCGGACAGAATTTCTAAGTAGGCATTCAGGTTCCGTGGCTTCTATCAAAAGACCTTCTTCTACCTACTGTCAGGCCTTCTCTCTTGCCCCCCACCTCAGTCATTCTACCAACCTCTTACATCCAGATCTAAATTCTCTAACAAGATTAATCCAAAAGTTCTCTTGTTTTTCAGTAGAGACAAACTGTCATTTATTCACCGCACCTCTTAGTGATTAGTATTATTTGGAAGGAAAGAAGGAGGAAGGGAGGGAAGGAAGAAGGGAAGGGAGGAAAGAAAGAAGGAAGGAAGGAAATCTAACTTAGTAATTCTAAGGTGTGAACTTCTCTGTTGGTATTAGTAATTTAAAAGAATATTATAAGCCAAACTAATCTTTACAGATCGTATCAGCACCTCAGTGAAGTGTACACCTGAACCCCAGAACGACCTTTCCTGTGCTGAATGTGGACTTTCATCCATCGCCTGATGAGCGAACATTTGGAGCTTTCTCACGACAGTGCTGTTGCCAGCCAACACTTGCATTTCTAAAGCTTTGCCGTCTTAGTGTGCCCATCACAGTGTTTGTGAAATATTTAAATAGTTTCTTGCACTTTGCCCTTATTATTTTATAAGAAAAAGAATTTTAAAACAGGAAAATGGAAAAGAAGAAGGTGAGAGTCAAACTTAATACAACTGAGACAGAGATTGAAATCATCATGTGTACCAAGAAAAGACTCTCATTGGACTTACATGCGGATCGTAGTTCACCTGTTTAGGAAAGGAACGTTAATGAATACACAGTAATAACTGGACGTTAAAATAGGATTCCGTCGCACGTTTCTGTTGAGGACAAAGAAAACAAGATGCTGAATGAGGTTTAAAATCACCATGCAAGAACTGCAAAGTTGATGTGATTGTTAATCCCTCACCCACATCAAGCGTATAAAAGTATGGAAGTCGGAAAGGAGACAGAAATGTTTGGGAGCACCATCTGCGTGCTGAGGGCAAGGCAAAGGTGGAGTGGCGGAGGTACTTCCCATTTCAAGGCAAGTCAACAGAAGGACTTTAAGGGGACGACTTGGAGAATTCATCTGTGTCCACTGCAGTTTGGGGAATATCAGGGATTGGTGTCTGACTCTCACCTGGAAATCTAAAGGGCAACAGACAGGCTAGGTAGAACACGGAATGGCAGAGTACATACAGAACAGGTGGCCGGGTTGGGCAGCCTACACGCTCAAAGTTTGCCAAAGCAGAAACTGTTTCCCTTGTAAAGGGGGAGGGGCAAGACAGAGAGCGCGTGAGAGAGCGCGAGAGCGGGAGCGCACAAGGCTGCTTCCACAGGTTTAGCTTACGTCCAACCCAAAAGAGTTGCCTAGCGGAGTGAAAAGACTTAGTAGAAGGAGCTGGAGAGAAAGAAAGAGATCTGGGGACTGGGGAACGAGAAGCAAGACTAGAAGGAATATAGAAGTAGTTACAGGAGAGAGATCCCAAGAGATCTGGGATGAGAGAAAGGTGGAGAAAGGTCTCCAAATAATCTGTGCAAGTGCCCACGAGGTAAGAGGAATTAACTCTAAACATCTGCCATGGCCAGAGAAAAGTACAGAGTGAGGGGCATCAGCCAAGTGAGAACTCTTCTCCCTTTACCTCTTCCTCCTTGATGTCTTCCAACCCCATGGGCATCTGCAAATGTAGCGAGCAAGATGAGGAAGCAGGACTAGACCTTCAAGGTGGGGGATGTTAGAAGCCCCTGCTATCTCACTGCAGGCACTTAACTTGGGATAGCCTTAATCTGGGAAAAATAAGCTATTGCAGTGGTTCTGAATCAGTAATCAGTGAACATCCCCTCCGCTGGAGGAGCCAGTGGATAGAAATTAGGGGTGCAATGAATTTGGGAAAAAATAGTTATAGTTATTTTCATTAAACTCGAACTGAAATTTAGCCTCTCCTTTAATTATGAATGCACATAACACAACACAGTAGTATTAGCAGTGTCTGTGCAGGAGAGAGTTGACATAGCAAGCTTAAGAGTGCTATCCTTAGAAAGGCCTGCATGCAACACCGGCCCTTGGCTAAATCTGGGAAGTACCATTTCAGGAGTATTCCTACCCTTCCCTAAGTGATAAAGGTGGTTGACTGTGCCTAGGTTGTCTGTGCAAACAATGTGGCTTATGCTGAGTTCCTGATTTCCTGCCGGGAGTCTGGAATTTTGGCACATGCTAGGTAGAGGGTGTTCATGTGACCAGCCCCTAACAAAGACTCCAGCGATGTCTGGAATGGGCTTCCCTGGGAAAAAACGTTACACACATGTTGCTTATTTTTGTTGGAGTGGGGTGGGAATGAGGCGGTCGGGAAGGGGGAAGAGTGCACCCTGAATGACCCCTCATGGGAGAGAGAATTTATAATGAAGCCTTATGGATTCCACCCGACTCTGCTTGTGTCTTTCCCCCCTTTTGATTCAACTGTGTGTCTTCACTGCATCGCTATAGATCATCTTAGCTGTGATGACAACTACATGCAAGTGCTGTGAGATCATCTAGCGAATATTTGAATGTGGGGTGGTCTTGGGGCCCTCCAACACAATGGTGGAATTTGCTAGAATGACTCCAACTCACTGAAATTTAGCTACAGTGTTATTTGGGGGGAAAGAAAGAGAGGGAGGCAAGGAATGCCGAAAGCCCGCTAGCTGGGTGGCCATAGTGAGGTACCCATAGTAGGAAGCAACATCTGAGTGGCTGTTCGTGGTCAGAGGTAAAAGCTTCCTATGGATTGTCAACATGATAGATCCATCCCTAGAGTTTGCTCACTGCATCCCCCAGGCTGCTTTTGGCCATGCACGCTAAAGTGAGGGAAAAAATAGCTGCAGCCCAGGTGATGACTTGTTTTTCTCCGTCCCTACTCTAGGCAGGGGGAGAAAGGGCCCAAGCATAGAAGTGAGTTTATAGTTGCTCTCTCCTCTAAGTGGGAGGGGGGAAAAAAGGCTAAATCTGTTCTGAGGGATGGAGCAAGGCTTTAGATAAACCAGAGGAAGAACCACTCTAGCCCTTTCTTCAGCCTATAGCCGCTACTGCAGCTCCCCCGTCCCCCTTCCCTTGCACTCCAGCTGGGTTCTCTGGGCAGCTGTGATGTGAAGGGTGTAAATGGTGAATTTACTGCTAGGGCTTTAAGTAAACTTGTCAAGAGAAAGAAAAGGAATTTTAAATCACAGCTTTGCGTTTTGTGGCTATTGCATCTGGATGTATGGTAAAAAACTAATGTAAAATGGCATATGCTTTTAATTTCATAAATGCTAGAGGGGTCATCTCAACCAGGGAAAACAGCGAAGGAAAAAAAAAGTGTTAATGGAACACAGCTCCCTTGCTTTCTGCCACAGGTTGGCAGATTGGAATTGAAACTCTTAGTATTGGAAACAAGTCTCTGTAACTGATGATTTTTTGCTATGATTTTACGTATTGGAGCCTTTGGGAAAAGGGAACCGGTGTCCAGATGAAGATACATACTTCGAATTTTAGACAGCAGTTTTTATTTTGCTAATGAGCACTTGTAAAATCAGATTCCTGACCCCTTAGGGGCTGATGATTTTCTCCGCTGTTGTGTTTATTTTCGCTTGGGTCAATTTGGACTCTAAATCTGACGAGGTGAAAAGTGCTTGGGAAAACCTGGCTTGTCACTTGGACTTGGCACACAGGTGTCTGGCCCTACAGCGTCTCAGCTTTGCTGCTGCTGAGGAAAAGCTGCTGGCATTTTTGATATGCTGAATTCACAGATCCTAATTGCCTGAACCCGATTTCAGCTAAAACCTGATACTGCCTGCTATGGGCTGTTTCACTGTCAGCACTGAGCTGTGTTCAGCTGAAAGCAGGCACAGGCTCAGTGAAGGGAACTCAGACTCTGGAGCTGCCGGACATTTATTTAGGACACCCCTCTGTGGGGCCCTAGCTCTGAAAACTTCTGAATGCTGGCTGGACCAGCTGGATCATTTGCAGGTGCCCTAGGGTAGGGGTTGTTCTCCAGTGGAGCCATTTGAGATAGAGTTGCAGATGGGCTCTGTAGTCCCGGTGCAGAGCGTGATTGCGGTCCTCACTTGTGACTCCTGCTGAAAGCTGGAGTTGTGGGAGGGTGCTCCCGGGGACCCCTCTACCCGGCTGGCAGATCAGACTCTGGAACCCCTGTGCGGGGTGGGTGGTAAGGGGAGATGCCTGAGTGCTGTTGTGTTCTGCTTTCCCAGATTAGCTGCCATTTGCAACAGTGGATTGACAGCCTGACTCTATTTCCCTCACCTTTCTCCTGCTGCACAGGCCTTAGGAAAGCCCTTGGATCATTCAGTGCAGCAGTCTTCAGAGAGGGTTTGATCTTTTCTAGGCTGCTCATCAGATAAATGATCAGGACAGGAGGCATGGGGTAAGGAGGGATTATCTAAATCCATTTTTTTCAAATGTCGAAAAATCAGACTTTTGTTATCGAGCAAGGGCTCATGTGCCCATGGCACAGAAAGCCAAACTCTGACAGCGGGTGTTTGCAGCAAAGTAAGGGTTTATTTGTAGGGTGCCAAGCAAGGGAGTGGAAGACAAGCCTCAGATCCACTCCAGCTTGGCCTTTGAATTAGGCATGTTTTAGAGGGGAAGAACAAAGAGGCTGAGATTAATCATCGTCTTGTGACATTTCTGAATCGGGGTTTCGGGAGCCGGGTGGTCCATGGCTTGGGGGTCTGTGAGCTCACCTTGCCCTGGAGAAACAACCTGAATTTGTACATTATTATATCTATAATAGCAGTTTTAGTACGTGAATGGTGTTATTGACAACAGCACTTTTAGTCATCTGACTGTGGCTTGGGGGTCTGTGAGCTCACCTTGCCCTGGAGAAACAACCTGAATTTGTACATTATTATATCTATAATAGCAGTTTTAGTACATGAATGGTGTTATCGACAACAGCACTTTTAGTCATCTGACTGTGGTTGATTAGTGTTCAGTTTGCACAGGATTGAGGTCAGAGGAGACAAGAAAGGGAATAAAGTTTTGGATAGAGAGATTAATCATAAACTTGGTAAGGAAAACTTGATTTTAGGGGGGCTCAGTTTCAATTTCACCCTGACCAGTTCCTGAATATGACGTGTCTTTTTGGTTCAGTTCTAAAAATGTTATTCTGTGAAAAAGCTTGTGTCCCTCTTGCAGACAAAAGGTCTGGGCCAAAAAGAAATGATTCGGAAAAATTGTAAAGTTAGGATTAGTGAATAGGACTCACAGATTTTGTAACAACAGAGGAAACAACCAAAACACTCTTGGCTCCTGGGTAGGCACGGGGCGGGGTTGGGGCATTCATGATCTTTGTTTTTCAACACTGCTTCTGGAAGCTTTAGGCTCTTTCTGTAGAAGAATGTTCCTTCATTCTGCCTTGCAAGCTGCTGTGGGAGCGCGTCGGATTCAGATGGACAGCCAAGCCCAGATCGCTTATAACTGCCTGTGAGACAGCGGGGGCCGGCCAGCTCCTGCGGTCCCTGCTTACCACCTCCAAATACAGTTCACCCTTGGCAGGTGATGAACCAGTGTCGCTGGCGGAACTGTTTGGAATAGACTGCCTCAGGCAGTCCGCCTGAAAGCAAGGACTGAACTGGATGACTCAGACCAGATTGAGAACCTGAGGACAGGAGGAACCACGGGGGGAAGCCACACTGGGGGCCCTGTGAGCCTATGCCGCCTGCCCAACGTGTGTCCTGCGTGGAGTGCCCGAACATCGGAAACTTTGTTTCCAGTGCGCTCTCGGGGATTGTACTTCTTGGATGTGTGCCCTGACTATTCTGACACTGCCTCAGCCCTTCAAGGCTTCGGGTCAGTCTCATCTTACTGGCCAGAGCTCTGCAGGGCCCTGAATTGATACCTCCGGCCAGGTTAAAAAAAAAAGGTTCATACAGAAAGTTATGGAGGAAGGCACTTGGCTTTCTAAGATAGACCTTTGTGCTAATGGCATGTGTTTTAACTGGCTTTGTGAAGGACCCGTTCAGGGCACCATTGAAATCAATTCTGCAGGTTGGCCTCACCCTGATATTCTCCTGACCATAATTCTGTAAAGACTCCTTGTCCAAGGGCCAAGGGAGTGGATTGCGAAGGCGAGTTCACATACCAAGAGTGAGACTGCTAGCCTTAGAATGGCCTGCTTGCAAGGTTGACCCTTGGCTGACATCTGGGAACTTCGATTTGGGGAGTGTTCCCGCCTTTCCCTAACTAACTCATAAGAGTGGCTCACTGGGCCTGGAGTGTTTGTGCAAACAAGGGGGTTTATGCTGAGACCCTGTTCCCTTTCTGTGTGTTTGGAATTTGGGTACATACTAGGTAAAGGGTGCCCATGTGACCAGCCCTCAATAGAAACCCTAAATTCTGAGTTTCAAAGGGCTTCCCTGGGCAGAAATATCACACCCATGTTGTTGAATTTTTATTGCTGAGGAATAACGTGCTTGTGACCCCCCCCATGGGAGGGGGAGAGCAAAAGGAACCCTGCACATGGATTCCTCCAGACTCTGCCTGTGTCTTTTCCCCTGTGATCTGGCTGTATATCGTTACCGTATCTCTGTAATGAGTCTTAGCCCTGAAGACAACTATAGGCTATAGGCTGAGGCCCACGAGACCTAGCAAATCCCTGAGTGGGGTGTTGATCTTGGGGTCCCCCAACACAGTCACTAATGGACATCTCAAATATTTTCTTATCACATTATAGATGTAGATTATTTTGAAGTTTCAATTCTATTGATCACTGCCTTGAAATTTAGATGTTAGACCTGTCACCAGATAGGTTTTTGTGTTGATAAAGATGTATATTATTATACCACATTTCAAAATATTTTAAAAATTTAACATTTTTTTTTTTTGCGGTACGCGGGCCTCTCACTGTTGTGGCCTCTCCCGTTGCGGAGCACAGGCTCCGGACGCGCGGGCTCAGCGGCCATGGCTCACGGGCCCAGCCGCTCCGCGGCACGTGGGATCCTCCCGGACCGGGGCACGAACCCGTGTCCCCTGCATCGGCAGGCGGACTCTCAACCACTGCGCCACCGGGGAAGCCCTAAAATTTAACATTTTTTAATTGAAGTATATTGATTTATCAAATGGATGGACAACAAGGTCCTACTGTACAGCACAGGGAGCTATATTTAATGTCCTGAGATAAACCATCACGGAAAATATTTAAAAAGAATGTATATATATATATATATATATATGTATAACTGAGTCACTGCTGTACAAAAGAAAGTTTAACTATTTTTTTTTTATAAATTTATTTTTGGCTGCGTTGGGTCTTCGTTGCTACGCACGGGCTTTCTCTAGTTGCAGAGAGCAGGGGCTACTCTTCGTTGCAATGCGCGGGCTTCTCATTGCGGTGGCTTCTCTTGTTGCGGAGCACGGGCTCTAGGCGCACGGGCTTCAGTAGTTGTGGAACGTGGGCTCAGTAGTTGTGGCGCACGGGCTTAGTTGCTCCACAGCATGTGGGTTCTTCACGGACCAGGGATCGAACCCGTGTCCCCTGCCTTGGCAGGCAGATTCTTAACCACTGTGCCATCAGGGAAGTCCAAGTTTAACATTTTTAGTACTATCCTTTGACATAATTCATTTTCTTTGTAATCCTAAGTATTTTATTTGCTGCATTATTCTGAGAGACTGATTCTGAGATGTCCGTAGGATTCATCAGACTGCCAAAGGGGTTTGCACAAAAGAAATTTCAAGACTCCTTGCAATGGGTTATTACCCTAGACTAGATGTATTAATCACTGATGGGCAATTTATTACCTATCAGTGAATAAACATTTAGTGCCCTAAATTTTATCTGGGGACAAGGAAGAACTAGTTCTACTGATTGCATTTAAAGGGGCAGCAGGAGCCAACGATAAAGTCACTTTATATTTCATACCATGCTCATTCAATGTGACAGTTACATATATAATGTATCTAAAAGGTGAGATGTAATTGGGGGTTTATAACGATGTTGATTTTTCTGGAACTATAGCGCCTCCTTATAGAATGTAAGTTTCTTGTTGAACTTTCCTTACTGTGTACAGAAAAATCCCACACCAAAAGGGAGCTATATTTAATGTCCTGAGATAAACCATCACGGAAAATATTTAAAAAGAATATATATATATATATATATATATATATATATATGTATAACTGAGTCACTGCTGTACAGAATGCCTTGGCAGGCAGATTCTTAACCACTGTGCCATCAGGGAAGTCCAAGTTTAACATTTTTAGTACTATCCTTTGACATAATTCATTTTCTTTGTAATCCTAAGTATTTTATTTGCTGCATTATTCTGAGAGACTGATTCTGAGATGTCCGTAGGATTCATCAGACTGCCAAAGGGGTTTGCACAAAAGAAATTTCAAGACTCCTTGCAATGGGTTATTACCCTAGACTAGATGTATTAATCACTGATGGGCAATTTATTACCTATCAGTGAATAAACATTTAGTGCCCTAAATTTTATCTGGGGACAAGGAAGAACTAGTTCTACTGATTGCATTTAAAGGGGCAGCAGGAGCCAACGATAAAGTCACTTTATATTTCATACCATGCTCATTCAATGTGACAGTTACATATATAATGTATCTAAAAGGTGAGATGTAATTGGGGGTTTATAACGATGTTGATTTTTCTGGAACTATAGCGCCTCCTTATAGAATGTAAGTTTCTTGTTGAACTTTCCTTACTGTGTACAGAAAAATCCCACACCAAAACTCTGAAATATCTCCTACTTCACTTTCAGGTGCTTCTCTGATCACAGATTTCCACTTGACTTGGTACAAAGACAGTGTTCCACACAGCCAATGGGAGTGGAGAAGATAGAGCCAAGTCAACCTACAAAGATAATTTTTGTTTATGTTACCTAGGTTTTTAATATTTTTTGAAGCCCTACTTAAACCCTGATGAACCTTTTCGCAATCAAATTAGTGGTTAACACCTTAACATTATAAGTTAAAGTTACAAATTTGATTTTGGCAGGTTCAGTGGAGAGAGTGGCTAAACTTGTGAAAATAGCATATGAGTGTAGCCCCCTGCTCGTTCCTTAAAGATGTACAGAGATGTGTTACCTGTTGGCAAATGTTTTCCTTTGCAATGAAACAGTATGGAACAGAGGATTTTCTCATTGCTTGTAACTAAAGTTTTTCTTTAATTGAATACAAAAATACTATGCATGTAAAAATAATAAGAAAGTTTATTTTACTCTATTTTACACTCTTCTGCCCACAGCTCCTCATGTGTGCTTCATGGTGAACTGCATGTGTGTGGCCCCTGTGCCTTCATAACTTCGCACAGAGCATCTCTAGCATCATATCATCCATTGTGACTGGGCCGATGATGGGCCTGAAGAACAGTTCGGCCAGGACGTTGGCATTGATGAATCTCAGCAGGAAAAGGGTGCTTTTCAGTTCGGCAAATCTGGCCTGGTACTCCCTGTGTGTCACCCTGATGTGTTCACGGAGTATCCGCTGGGTTCCCCACTGAAGTCCCTGGATGTACTTCACGCACTGCAGGCCTGGTAGGTCTGGAGGAGAAAAAGGGAGAAAAATCTCTTTGTTAGAAACAGCTCACTCTGAGCCCTTTGCTAGCTTTTTAAATAGATCCATTTCTGCCCCCTTCCCCAATTAAAAAAGCACTCAAGCTTCCTGGTTAAAAGTTCTTTTCAACAGCAAGGATAAAGTGCCAAACCACTTCTAAGGTTTCAGGAGCAACGCTTCCAAGAAGGAAATATCATGTAATTATTCTTACTTAATATTCACTATGTTTGTATGCTCACATTTAAAAACTGCTAGCCCTGAGCCAACAAATGCACACTTAATTCAGTATGACAGTAGAATATAGTTTAATGAATCATTGCTCCAGTTCACTGTGCACGTACAAAGAAATTAAAATTATTTCAAGAAGTGTGCACCTGTTACCTATGGGAAACAGGCCTTAGTATAAAGGCAAGAGGTTTTGCTAGGTAATATTTTACCATCCTCCCTTGAATTTCCCACCACTGTAATGATTACAGCCCATGGGGATAAACTTCACAGCCACCAACTGTGACTGACAGTCTCATTTAAATTATTTGCCTGCAGGCTGATTTTAGTCTACAGTCCCATAATAATTTAAGAGATAACTCTGGCCACTTAGCTCATTGTACCATGATTTCTGTACTGGGGAGGTTTTTAAAAAAGTGATTCAAATGAGCATTCCAAAAGGTTCTTTAAAAAAATAAAGCAGTCTTTGAAAGCATTGTCTTACAGCCATTAGAGGGTTAAAAAGTAAACATGAAAACATCGATTGCAACATGGTACAAAAGTTACTTTTCAAATAGAGATTGCATTACCTTCTTGCAGTATAGTGTGATATCCAAGTAAAACTGAATGAAATGCAATGCAGGAAAGATTAAATGCCTCTAAGTTTTATAAAGAACGTGGTAAGAGGAGGCTGCATTTAAAAGTCCTTTGATCCTCCATGATAGTAATATTACTGTAAAATTCTTTAACTTGTATTTAAGAAATTACCAATTTACCATTCGGTTTAAATGATGTTGATTATTGTAATCATTTTCCTTCCCTTTTTCTACAAAATCCAACAGAAAAGTATTTTAAAAGCATCATGCTAATCATCACAGAGTAACAGAACCAGCCAGTGTTCTTTCAAAAAAAATAATAGCAATAGGCGAGTCATTTCTAGTAGAGGCAAATATTAAATCTGATAAATGAGAACAAAAATACAGCAACATCTCTAATCCATATTCCAATTCTGATTACCCCAGTCCACGGATTACCATCCCCTACTACCTACAGCTCATTATCCAGGCTTGAGACCCAATTTTACTACACTTGGATTCCATTCATGAGGGTAAGAAGAGGCTTGTGTGAAACCACCAGAAATCGGAAGCTCCACCAGGTCTAAATTCGTGGCTTATTAAAACTTCATCTTGTGAACTCCACTTTTCTCTGCTTTCATACCACACTCCTCTTTTCCCATCATCCCCTAAAAGTGACCCCCCACAAAAAAGACTTGCCTTCAAAGTAAAATCAGGAAAGAGAAAAGGCAGATAGATGGACTTCATGGGAGGCGGGAGGGAAATGTTTAAACATAAAGATCAGGGGATACAAAATGATAAACAGCAAAGAAAGGCCACACGCTTAGCAGGCATTTCTTTTTCCCAGATGCAGGTATATTTATGTTTAAAGCACACCCAGCTTAGCTGGTTAAACTTATTTGAGAGAGGATTCAGAAAAGCAGAGCAAGAATAAGGGATGCAAAACAGGGTGGAGGGAAAGAGGGGAACCAGTGGAATGTAAACTTCTGAAAGCTGAGCCCTTGTCTTACCTTTTTATTCCGACAGAACAAAGCACATGGTAGGTGTCTAATAACGCAGCTGAAGGAGCGAGAAAACACTGTCTTCCCAATGAACCACGTGAGGCACTTATTATGGATGCAGATTTGCTGACCCTGCACCAGAGCTACCGAATCAGAACTTGTACAGGAGGGGCCCAGAAAGACTTTGAAGGACCGCCTTCCCCGCCAACACCACCAAGTGCACAGGCAGGTTTAGAAAACTGATACAAGCAAAAAGTAACCTATCATGATCACTGGGATGAGCTGAGGTCTCTTAAGTCCTGAAATGTGAGGTCTGAATGAATTATTAGCCCATTAAATCCTGCTCTATACCCCTTCAAAAATGCTAGGCAGGAGGCAAGGACATGACCCTGAGACTCCTGGTGTCAGGAAAAAAGGATGTGGAGGGAGCATGATAAATACTCTCCCAACTCAAGCTGGCTGGAAACTTCCTGCCCACTTGTGACCCTTCTGGAAGGATGCTGGTTGAAGATGACTCTAGTAGTAGGACATACTCGAGACAAGGTGCTGGGCTGTCCAGGGAGATGTTCTCCAATGATTCGGTTGCACTGTGTGGAGCAGAGTGTCCAGCACCCAACAGACAACCTGAAAGTGTGGTGCAGCAGACATCCCCTTGGGCCCAGGAGACTGGAGACCCATGCTCCACAACTCACTGGCCATTTATTTTGGAGTAAGGTCACTTGGGACTAGACTACCTAACCTGCCAATGGGATGAGGAAAGGGTGAAGGGCAGAGTCTAAAGGCTCTAAAATACAGTGCTCCTGCGTGCAGTGCCTAACATGTCTTTCTCCTACCCTTTTGCTAACCTGATACTTACACTTAGATGATGAGACAGTCCAGCTGCTTAGGACCATTAAAATGACCACTCAGAGACAGACACATGAAACACTAAGTCCAGTGTCCTGTCTGACAGTGTCCCCAGGGGATGGTGTCTCT
The DNA here is from genome assembly GCF_002837175.3 of Physeter macrocephalus. NCBI lineage: Eukaryota > Metazoa > Chordata > Mammalia > Artiodactyla > Physeteridae > Physeter > Physeter macrocephalus. The sequence continues at coordinate 14,079,639 of NC_041234.1, forward strand.
GTGGGTCCTTAACAAATGTTTCCTCTCTTGCCAGCCTTAATAGACTTCCTCCAACCAAAAGGTTCTAGTACATTTCAGAGCTGGGTTTCAGAAAGAGACGTTGCAAAATTGGCAGCGAACACAAACTTTTTTTTTAAGCTATGCTACTGGATTTAAAAGATTTGAGAAGGAATAGCCATGTCCCTGAAAGCACAAACTTTTCTGTAGTAACAGAAAGGTGTAGAGAGATTAAGTACAAACCTCAACAAAAAAAAACCCCTCCTCTCGGTTGAGTTTCTGGCAGCACCCCACCCACGAGGAATGGTTTCTGGAGCTCCGCCAACTCTGCTGAGTTTGTCATGATTCCTGACTTGTGCCCCCCAAACTCCCCTAACAATGAAAACTCTTCACGTGTCTGTGCCAGGGGTAGTTACTGCCCAGTGCTTGTAGGAGCAGAGAAAAGCCAGAGCCGAGGCCGGCGCCCTTACCCGGGTTAAAGAGCACGGTCCCCTTGAGGTAGGCGTATTCCTTGGTACTGATGTCCAGGCTCCCGCACTTGGCGAGGAAGCCCTTGATGGCTTGGACCTCTGAGGCCAACGGCAAATGCTTGGCCTCCGGCGGCAGTACCAAATGTGGCTGCGGCTCGTCGCCCTCGGTCTCCCGCCGCCTGGTGGTGAGGATCCTCTGCAGCAGGCTGGGCTCGGAGGTCTCCATCGTCTCAAAGTTCAAGCGGTCCTGGGCCAGCTCCAGCATGAGTAGCGGCGCCCAGCAGCTGCGCACCAGCACCAGCTGCTGGTCCAGGGGCAGCACCTGGAAGCAGGGCAGGTACTTGACGAAGCGCAGCGTCTTCAACAGGCCCGACGAGGCTGCCTCGCAGACCACCTGTGGGCTCTTGAGGGCCACCCGCCGCTGCGCGCCGCAAGAAGGGTCCCACCAGGGGGCCCCCGGCCGTGCCTCTGGAGCCACGTGCGTTTGCTTTGCGCTCGTGGGCACGTTGCAGAGGATGCCGCCCTGCCGCGGGTGGTCTTCACCGCAAAAGCAGCAGCGGCACGGGAGCGCCAAGGCCCGCCCACGCGGCAGCTCCTCTCTGCCCCCCAGCCTCTGCGCGCAGTAGGAGCGGTCCCACCACGCGCCCCCCGGCCGCGCCTCAGGAGCTTCCGGAGCCACGTGCGTTTGCTTTGCGCTGGTGAGCAAGCTGTACAGGATGCTGCCCTGCCGCGGGTGGTCTTCACCGCAAAAGCAGCAGCGGTACAGGAGCACCGTGCCCCGCCCACCCAGAAGTCCCTCTCTGCCCACCGGGGGCTCCGAGCCACAGGAGCAGCCCCAGCACGCGACCCCCAGCTGGGCCTCGGGCGCCTCCGGAGTCTCCTGCGTATGCTTCGCGCTCGTGAGCATGTTGTAGAGGATGCTGCCCTGCCGCGGGTGGTCTTCACCGCAGAAGCAGCAGCGGTACAGGAGCGCCACTGCCCGTTCACCTGGCAGCCCCTCTCTGCCCACCGGGGGCTCCGAGCCGCAGGAGCAGCCCCAGCACGCTCCCCCCGGCCGTGCCTCAGGCGCCTCCGGAGTCGCGTGCGTTTGCTTCGCGCTCATGAGCATGTTGTAGAGGATGCTGCCCTGCCACTGGTGGTCCTCGCCCGCCATGGCCCGCGGTGCCCGTAGCCCGGCTCTGTCCAGTGGCCGCCGCCTGCGATCTATTTATACCGAACGCGCACGCACGCGCGTCGGCCGTCTCCGCCTGGGCAAAGGCGCGGAGGCGGGCGCGGCGCTCTGGTGTGTTAGCCCGTGACCTCGGCGGTTCGAAAGGGGCAGATGCTCCTTAACAGCTGAAAATGGAAGAGGAGCAGAGCCGTGGGAGCTCCCGGAAACTTCCGTCGTCCTTGTTCTCATGACACCCTTGCCTGCGTGTGGAAGACAGAGCTGAACGCAGGGAGCAGGTATTTGGGGGCACTGTTCCAACTTTCTCCATTGAACCCTGGCGTCTAATTGGCTCCCTTTACTGGGAGGGCAGGGGTACCAAAAAGGGGAAAAATCTATTTCTGTGCCATATTTGCAAACTTTCATTAAATGACCAAATTTTGTATGACTTATTTTGTATATGGATAGGGAGGTCTCATTATAAGGGACGTTGAAAAATATAGATCATGGACCTGCAGTATCAGCATCATATGGGAACTTGGTAGAAATGCCCAATCTCAGGCCCCAACCAGACCTTCTGGCTCTGAATCTGCATTTTAACGAGGCTCACAAAGGATCTGCGTGCACCTTAAATGTTGAAAAAGCACTAGTCTAAGGATGCTATCATAAGCTTATTGTTTAATTCAAGTAATTTTTATGAGCGCCCACTCTGTCGTAGGTGTTGTGTTAGAGAGCTGGGGGCAGCGACCAGGTTATAAAAGTGGTTAATATTTGGGAATATAATAATCACAAGGGGCTAAAAAGTTGCTACAGTGAGAACTTTGGATTCTTCTAGAGATATTATATTGGGTAGATGTGCAATTAACATTTCTTCTCCCACCGTTTCTAAGCGAATAATGAGAAGCACAGGTTTCAGGAAGCCTGCATCTTTCGTTCTCACTTGCCACACAGCCTCTTTCCTCGAGCTCCAGACACTCAATGAGATCAGTGGGTAGCTCCACATCACCACCTGACCCTTGTGTAACTAGCTGTTTCACCAACCATCTGGTTAACTTGAAGTCACAACCTTTTAGCCCTCAAATTTCATATCTCTCAAATGGGAGGTTTATTTAGTGATCTCTTGGGTCCATGACTGAAAACATGGAGCAAGGAAGGGGGGCTGGTGTGTACCAGCTGGTATAGGATCCCACTTCTGTCTCTCTCTCTCTCTCTCTCTCTCTCTCTCTCTCTCTCTCTCTCTCTTAGTTTCTCTGAGGCCTGGAATTCTGAGCATAAGAGGAAAAGCTAGGTGACGCTTATTTTGCATTCAACCTGTAATTTTATTTTGTCTGTGAGAGGCCCTATAACAGTGCTTAAATCTGCTCTGGCACCAGATTGCCTTGATTTTAATTTTGGCCCTGACACCTTGTAGCTCCGTGGCTTTGGGCAGTGTATTAGTTTCCTATTGCTGCTGAAACAAATTACCACACCTTTAGTTGGTTTAAGGCAACATAAATTTATGTTACAGTTCTGGAGGCCAGAAGTCTGAAATCAGTTTCACTGGGCTAAAATCAAGGTGACATTCCTTCTGGAGGCCCTAGGGGAGTCTATATTTTCTTGCGTTTTCCAGCTTCTAGAAGCTGCTTACATTCCTTGGCTCCTGGCCACATCACTCCTGCCTCTGCTTCCATCTCCTTTCTGACTCTTATAAGGATCTTTATAATTACATTGGGCAAATCCAGATAATCTAGAATAATCTCTCCATCACAAAGTTCAACATTAAATCCCATTTGGAAAGTCCCTTTTACCATGTAAGCTAACATCTTCCCTGGTGCTGAGGATTAGGACATGAACGTCATTGGAGGCATTATTTAGCCTTTCACAGGACAGTTACTCAAGCCACCTGTGCCTCGATTTCCTTATTTGTACAACGTGGACAATAGTCTCTGTGAGGTAATCCTTCTATGTGAACTAATTCATGTAAAATGTTTGCTTGGTACATGGTAAGTGTTGGATGTATCAACTATTATCTACCCCTTTTTAAGATAATGTGGGATAACTTCAGGGTCAAGAGGTAATATAACCCCAGCACCACCATTATTCTCTCTCTCCTAGGGAAGCCTATCCTCACTCTCCACCCTGAAGCTGTCTCATTTTTTTCTGCATGTCCACATTTCTTGGCCCAGATTCAGAACACTGGATGGGTCACCTGGTCCACAACAATAATATATATTGGAAATGTTATCTCATTGTCCCCTTCATCATTTGCTGTTTCCAATATTCAAGTTACTGTTTGGGGTACTGTTACTTCTGCTTCAGCAGTGTCCCTGCTTGATGAACCCACCAACCAGCCTCGCTGAAAAACCCAGCCTGCCTCAGTCCCCTCCTTACGTTGCCAGTGCTAGTTACTTCTTATTGCGTTCCATTTTATTTTTTTCCTAACAGTGATCAGAATTGGGTATGATTGATTGATTTAGTTATTTGATGCTTGTTGATTATCTCTCCCAACTAGTATAAAAGTCCCTTGAGGGAAAGGAATTAGCCACGCTGTAGCCCAGCAACTAGAACAATGTCTGGCATACACTAGGTGCTCGAAATTATATCTGTTGGCCAACTGTATCTTTAGCCGTAGAGAAGAAGGCTGTAGCTCCTACTCTCAGCACAGAGGGCAAGTGTTCCCACACAACTGTGGCTGCACTGAACCTGGAGGAAGAGAAGTTAAGAGGCCCCGTTGGACTCAGAGCTTTCTGGAGGCCTTTTTAAATTTTTTTAAAATTTTTTATTGAAGTATAGTTGATTTACAGTGTGTTAATTACTGCTCTACAGCAGAGTGACTGAGTTATACATATATATACATTCTTTTTCATATTTATTTCCATAATGGTTTATTACAGAATATTGAATATAGTTCCCTGTGCTATACAGTAGGACCTTGTTGTTTATCCATCCTATGTATAATAGTTTGCACCTGCTAATCCCAAACTCCCAGTCCAACCCTCTCCCACCCCCCTCCCCTTGGCAACCACCAGTCTGTTCTCTGTGTCCGTGATTCTGTTTCTGTTTCATAGATAGGTTCATTTGTGTCACATTTTAGGTTCCACACATAAGTGATATCATATGGTATTTGTCTTTCTCTTTCTGACTTCACTTAGTATGATAATCTCTAGTTGTATCCATGTTGCTGCAAATGGCATTATTTCATTCTCTTTTTTTTGGCTGAGTAGTATTCCATGGTATGTATGTATCACATTCTCTTTATCCATTCATCTGTCAATGGACATTTAGGTTGTTTCCATGTCTTGGCTATTGTGAAGAGTGCTGCTATGAACATTGGGGTGCATGTATCTTTTTGAATTAGAGTTTTGTCTGGATATAAGCCCAGGAGTGGGATTGCTGGATCATATGGTAATTCTATTTTTAGTTTTCAGAGGAACCTGCATACTGTTTTCCACAGTGACTGCACCAACTTACATTCCCACCAACAGTGTAGGAGGGTTCCCTTTTCCCCACACCCTCTCCAGCATTTGTTTTTTGTAGACTTTTTGATGATGGCCATTCTGACTGGTGTGAGGTGATACCTCATTGTAGTTTTGATTTGCATTTCTCTAATGATTAGTGATGTTGAGCATCTTTTCATGTGC
>NC_041234.1:14085743-14103393 GCF_002837175.3 Physeter macrocephalus
AGGTTGTTTCCATGTCTTGGCTATTGTGAAGAGTGCTGCTATGAACATTGGGGTGCATGTATCTTTTTGAATTAGAGTTTTGTCTGGATATAAGCCCAGTAGTGGGATTGCTGGATCATATGGTAATTCTATTTTTAGTTTTCAGAGGAACCTGCATACTGTTTTCCACAGTGACTGCACCAACTTACATTCCCACCAACAGTGTAGGAGGGTTCCCTTTTCCCCACACCCTCTCCAGCATTTGTTTTTTGTAGACTTTTTGATGATGGCCATTCTGACTGGTGTGAGGTGATACCTCATTGTAGTTTTGATTTGCATTTCTCTAATGATTAGTGATGTTGAGCATCTTTTCATGTGCCTATTTGGAGCACTCCCCTCCCCTTTTTTGATACACAGAGTGCTACACGTGCTGTGGTAAAGTTACAAGAGAACTAGGTTGACAGCCAGAAGACATGGCTTTGAGTTTGGACACTTCCACTCTAAAGATATAACACTGAAAAGTCATTTAACTTCAGCCTTCACCATTATGGAATGGGGAACAATTCTATAAACCAGTATTAATGTGTACAGCCTGTTTTAAGTCATTCAAGCTTTCTTATTTCTCTCTCAATACAGCCCTTTACAGAAATGTTTGCTGACCTCTTTGCTACATTGAAAATATAAAGCAACTTAACAATCGTTAAGTTCACAGTTATGAGAACTTTACACCCATCCCCTTTCTAATGATTTAACATTGAGCAAAGCATTTAACACTATGTTAGCCTTTTCAGCTATGAAACCAGAAAAAATGCTATAAACTATTTCAATATATGTATCCTAGCCATGTATAATTCAAGGGTTTTTCTAAAACTCTTTTATCAACTATATATTTTTTAAATCCTAGTAACTTGAATCCATTTTTTGTGACTTTAATCATCCACACCTCGCACATATTTGATGCTTTTGACTTTGACTTTCAGGCATTGTCTCAAATTGAAACTTCAGTGCAGTGCCGAGAACCATGAACTTGTAATATATTGGTTATAATTCCTGTTCTTTCCCAGCAGCAGTCTTCTGACTTTCTTACTTGTGCTTTTCTTGAAGTTGCGATCTTCTGTTCGCAACTCTGAAGGACTTTCTAGGTTCTTTGAATTGGCTGTTTTGAAGAAGAGATTACCTGCTTGTCCTTCATAAGTATTCATCCTTGGAAATGTCAGGAGAAAACGACTTCATCTTTCCACTTTCAGTTTTTTTCCCTGAACAAATAGCTCCCGAGAAACAAAATCTTCCAAACAAGTGCAGAGATTCCCGTCAAGTTATGCCAGCCTGCTGGTTGCTACAGGTTTAGTGAAGACATAACCTTCTAAGGCAGGCACAGGCTTCTTCATTTGATTTGTTCTGTGTCCTCAGGTCACCATGACAGCTAGACAAAAGGACACTCATCACCTGCACCTGTCATGTGCTGAGTTTGTCCACAGCTTCAATTTGGGTATTTATACTGAGTCATTGTTCGATGACCTTGGTCAACTGGACGCCTGCTCTGTAGAATCCATTATCTGTTCCAACTCATGGTGGGAGTAAAGCTGCTCTGCCTGCCTGAATGTAACCCTCAACTTCAAAGTAATGCAATTTTCACTAAAGGATGGAGGAGTGAAGTACATGTGGGGATAAAGCCGGGTAAAATTGTAAAACTGAACTTTGCACAGCAAGCGGCTCTTGACCTGGAAGGCATGGTGATCTGAAACCTGATAGGAATTATTAATCCAGGCTTAAAAGAGCTGGAATGCCTCAGAATTCAGTTCCTTCAGTAAACAGCTGACAGGGAGTAACAATAGTGTTTTCCTTACTTTTCAATGTATATATTGGGTAAACACTATTGTAGAAAAATAGTGGCTGATAAAAATCCAAGAGATAGCCTCACTCCTATTCCTTTCCAAGACCCAGAATGTTGAAAGCTCTATTTATGGAAGAATTAATAGGCTTTAGCTGCTGATTCATGAAACCCTTAAAGAAGATCAAGTCATCATTATTTATTTCCTTCAGATGAGCTACAAAGAAGGTAATCCATTGCCTTAGGGGTCACATAGTTGCTGAACTGGAATAATGACTCATACGGTAATTCTGAAATGTTCTAAAATCAATTTTCTAAATCAATCAAACAACCACTCCGTTCAAGGAAAAACGTTCATCAAATCAATTAATTTTATTGCATCTACCAATTTTGAATACATCCCAGTACCAGATGTTGATCAAATTATCTAGTTAATAAATTCAATTGACTGGCAGGTTTCAAAATGATTGCCCCATTGGTTAGCAAGCTATTAAAATTGGTTTGACTGGTAAATTGGGAAATCGTTGCTCCATTGGTTCACATAGCTATGTCCCCTAATGGTGATGGTAATTTTAGTTACAGACTCCCCGTGTATTGGGATCTGGAACTGGAGTAATATCTCTCTTCCTGGAAATAGCTTTCTTTTCTCCACAACAATTATATCTAGGGTGCCTTGTACATACATTCCCTGGCATACTAAAGGCACTCAACAAACACCCGCTTAATGAAACAGAGTGAAGTTTCTTCCACATCTACAAATCTTTTAACTTCATTAGGTTGCCCAAACTTTTCTTCTTTCCTGTCACTGTATGGGTTTTAACAATCTTGCCAGCCCTGGTGGAAAGACCCTAGGTCCCTTTTGCCAAATACCAGCTACCTGTTTTATTTTATTTTTTAAAATTTTATTAGAGTATAGTTGATTTACAACGTTGTGATTGTTTCAGGTGTACAGCACAGTGATTCAGTTATACATATATTCATTCTTTTTCAGATTGTTTTCCCATCTAGGTTATTATAAAATATTGAGTAGAGTTCCCTGTGCTATATAGTAGGTCCTTGTTGGTTATCTGTTTTATATATAGCAGTGTGTGTATGTTAGTCCCAAGCTCCTAATTTATCCTCCCCCCACGTTTCCCCTTTGGTAACCATAAGTTTGTTTTCAAAATCTGTGAGTCTGTTTCTGTTTTGTGAATAAGTTCATTTATATCATTTTAAAATTAGATTCCACATGTGAGTGATAGCATATGATAATTTTCTTTGTCTGACTTGCTTCACTTAGTATGATAATCTCTAGGTCCATACATGTTGCTACAAATGGCGTTATTTTGCTCTTTTTTATGGCTGAGTAACATTCCATCGTATACATGTACTACATTTTCTTTATCCATTCCTCTGTTGATGGACATTTAGGTTGCTTCCAAGTCCTGGCTATTGTAAACAGTTCTGCAATGAACATTGGGGTGCATGTGTCTTTTCGAATTATGGTTTTCTCCAAATATATGCCCAGGAGTGGGATTGCTGGAACATATGGTAGTTCTATTTTTAGTTTTTAAAAATATTGTGTTAAAAGCATACTGTTCTCCATAGTGGCTGCACCAATTTACATTCCCACCAACAGTGTAGGAGGGTTCCCTTTTCCCCACACCCTCTCCAGCATTTATCATTTGTAGACTTTTGATGATGGCCATTCTGACTGGTGTGAGGTGATACCTTGTTGTAGTTTTCATTTGTACTTCTCTGATATTTAGCAATGCTGAGCATCTTTTCATGTGCTTTTTGGCCATCTGTATGTCTTCTTTGGAGAAATGTCTGTTTAGATCTTCTGCCCATTTTTTTATTAGATTGTTTGGGTTTTTTTGACATAGAGCTGCATGAGCTGTCTGTATATTTTGGAGATGAATCCCTTGTCAGTCACTTTGTTTGCAAATATTCTCTCCCAAAGTGTTGGCTTTTTGTTTTGTTTATGGTTTCCTTTGCTGTGCAAAAGCGTTTAAGTTTAATCAGGTCCCATTTGTTTGTTTTTATTTTCATTACTCTAGGAGGTAAATCCAAAAAGATATTGCTGTGATTTATGTCAGAGAGTGTTATGCCTATGTTTTCCTCTAGGAGTTTTATAGTGTCTGGCCTTACATTTAGGTCTTTGATCCATTTTGAGTTTATTTTTGTGTATGGTGTTAGAGAATGTTCTAATTTCGTTCTTTTACATGTAGCTGTCCAGTTTTCCCAGCACCACTCATTGAAGAGACTGTCTTTTCTCTATTGTATAGTTTTGCCTCCTTTGTAGTAGATTAATTGACCATAGGTGCATGGGTTTATTTCTGGGATTCCTATCCTGTTCCATTGATCTATATTTCTGTCCTTGTGCCAGTTCCGTACTGTTTTGATTACTGTAGCTTTTTAATATAGTCTGAAGTCAGGGAGCCTGGTTCCTCCAGCTCAGTCTTTCTCAGGATTGCTTTGGCTATTTGGGGTCTTTTGTGTTTCCATACAAACTTAAAAACTTTTTGTTCTAGTTCTATGAAAAATGTTTTAACCACTCTGATTTCTAGCTTGATAATCTCAAAAATGAGAGTAAATATATTATCTGTGTTTACTTCACAAAGTTGTTGAATGTATGAAATGATTGACAATACCTCATGTGAATTATTACAGTTAGATTGCAGTTTCTTTAAGTCAGAAGCATCAGACTTTGTGAAGTGATATATTGCCCAACTAAATCAAATGTGTGCATTTGAAACTCTCTGTACATATACATCTAAAATGCATTTGAAATAAGGGATCCTGCAGTTGATAATAAGTCATTCAAGTTTGGAGTTAAATGCATCTAACATTAGTAGTGCCAGAAAGCCTACTTGCTTTCTCTGAGCCTGCAGTGACAAACATATGAAAAACAAAAAATATGTGATACTTTGAGTCACAAGCCCCTGGTTAACAGTTTATTAAGCGTGACACTGTTAAGACTGTGTGTGTGTGTGTGTGTGTGTGTGTGTGTGTGTGTGTGTGCGCGTTTGTGTTTGTTTCTTTAGGAATTGTGTAATGCGAGGGGGTATTCCAGGGCCTCAACCAAAAATGATCTGGAGCCCACAAGATTCAGGATGGTAGAATTTGATTTATAAGCTGGTAAAGGGAAACCATCGAATGCCACTTCTGTAACCTTCCTCCAGCTGGAGTCTTATGGATGAACTTAAAGGTGTCATTAGGGACCAGATCCTGAAGATTATTTCAATAACCATTCAGCAGCATTTGAAGTTGGAATTTCACATATAAGAAAGGACACACAAATAAGAAATTAAACTTTTCATAAAAATTCTGCCAACGTACACCTATACTAGAAGTACTATAATGTAAATAAAATATAATTTGACATTTCTCTGGTATCTAGAACTGTATGTGTGAGCAAACTAAGTTTTTAAAAATTTTGTTTGCATATCTTTATTGAACTATACTTGATTTACAATATTAGTTTCAGATACACAGCATAGTGATTTAATATTTTTACAGATTATGCTCCATTTAAAGTTATTACAAAATAATGGATATATTTCCTTGTTTGTATGATATATCCTTGTGCTGTACAATATATCCTTGTTTCTTATTTATTTTATAAATAGTTTATAAATATATAACAGTTTGTATCTCCTTATCCCCTACCCCTATCCTGCGCCTTCCCCTTCTCTCTCCCCACTGGTAACTACGAGTTTGTTCTCTAAATCTGTGAGTCTGTTTCTGTTTTCTTATATATATTCATTTGTTTTATTTTTTAGATTCCACATATAAGTGATAACATAGAGTATGTCTTTCTCTGTCTGACGTATTTCACTAAGCATAAGACCCTCTAGGTCTATCCACACTGTTGCAAATGGCAGTATTTCATTGTTTTTAATGGCTGAATAATATTCCATTGTATATATATGCCACATCTTCTTTATCCATTCATCTGTTGGTGGACACTTGGGTTGCTTCCATATCTTGGTTATTGAATGCTGCTATGAACATGGGGTACATGTATCTTTTTGAGTTAGTGTTTTCACTTTTTTCAAATGTATACCCAGGAGTGGATTTGCTGGAGAATATGGTAGTTCTATTTTTAGTTTTTTGAGTAACCTCTGTAATGTTTTCTGTAGTGGCTGCACCAATTTACATTCCCACCAGCAGTGTTCAAGAGTTCCCTTTTCTCCACATCATCGCCAACATTTATTATTTGTAGACATTTTGATGTTAGCCATTCTGATAGGTGTGAGGTGATAACCTCATTGTGGTTTTGATTTGCATTTCTCTAATAATTAACGATGTTGAGCATCTTTTCACGTGCCTGTTAGCCATCTGTATGTCTTCTTTGAAAAAAGTCTATTCAGGTTTTCTGCCCTTTTTAAAATCGGATTTTTTTTTGGTTACTGAGTTGTATGAGCTGTTTATACTGGGTTGGCCAAACGGTTCATTCAGGTTTTTCCGTATTGGGTTGGCCAAAAAGTTGGTTCGGGATTTTCCGTAAGATCTTACTGAAAAACCCAAACAAACTTTTTGGCCAACTCAGTATTTTGGATATTCACCCGTTATGGGTCATATGATTTGTCAATATCTTCTCCCATTCAGTAGGTTGTCTTTTCATTTCGTTGATGGTTTCCTTTGCTGTGCGAAAGCTGAGTGAAGTAACTTTTGTATTATTGACATCTTTTAATTCAGCAGATAAACTTTAATCTCATAATAAGTACTTCCTTTTCAGACAGAAAAGATCATTCTAAATGGTTTTACCTTTTTGTCATCTATTAAATGTTGATTTAACATTCTTAATTACAATTATGCATTGGTTTGCTTGGTATGTTTTTAAAGTTCTTTGATTAAGGGTCAGGTCAGTACAGCATGGTCTTTCACATATCAAGGCCATTGAGTCCTATTAGAAGGGTAAATTGTATAGCAAAATGTTTCACTGTGTGCAAATCTCAGCTGTATTTTAGTTAAGTAAAAGCACATTGGCTTTTAATCACCACTCGATCAATTACTTATAACGTAAAAGGGATGGCTAAACAATGGGCGCATACTTAGTCAAAATTCCAAATGTAGCTCTGGGAGTGAAAGGGAAGAAGAAAATTGTTCCTTGATAATCACAAATAATAATGTTCCCTTTAAAATATTCTAAAATTGTTTCATCATAGAGATATTAATGGTTCACTAAGTCCTGGCTACGCAGTGTGGTCTTCAGACCAGAGCACCAGAATCATCTGGGAGCTTGTTAGGAATGCAGAATCAGGTCTTGCCCCAAACCTGTTGAATCAGAATCTTCAGTTGAGCAAGATCCCGAAGATGATTTGTATGCATATTAAAGTGAGTCACTCCATCAATCTGTGCTTCTCAAATTTGGCTGCTCTTTGGTATCACCTGGAAAGTTTGAAAAATTACTTACTTAGGACTGGATCCCACTCCCAGAGATTCTAATTGAATTAGTATAAGGCATGACCTGGGCATAGAGAGTTTGAAAAACTCCCCAGGTAATTCTAATGAGCAGCTAAGTTTGAGAATCATTGCTCTTAAGAATAAAACCCAACATCATAGTCATTATATAATAATAATAATAGTAGTAGTAGTAGTAATATTTGGGGATAATAAATTCTTCAGAAAGCACAGATGAAAGCAAACATGGAAACTGTAATTAATGAAAAGATTTTGTCCCATTATCCCATTAACACTGATCAGTTTATCAGATCAGCAGAGTGATAAGGGGATGGGACAGAAGTAGTGGTGAAGGGTAGGACTTGAAACACAGGGTGAGGCAGAGTAACCTAGACCCTGAAAAGTACCAAAATGCTTGACTTTCGATAGCAAGGGTTCAGTACCTATACTAGTGTGGCTAGCAAGGGGTCAGCATCATTCACCTTTGGAAAATTGGGACCCCAGGAAAGCACATGTAGTTCTCTTGTGCTTCCCTGTCTTGTTGAGAGCATTGATATATGCACATGACATCTAAGGAATTCATAAGAAGAAAGGGGAAAAGCCAGGTATTATCACTGCCTTAGCTTGAGTCCTCATAATCTCTTGTTTTATGTCAGTGAACTCCTAACTGGCCTCCCTGCCTCTTATCATCCCCCTAAACTATTCATCTTCCGAATACTTCCAGAGTGATATTTCTAAAGTATGATTTTGATCCCATCAATTCATTGCTCAAAAAAACACTCCAAACACATCCCATTACATGAAACATCACCTCCTTAGCATAATGGGTCTGGGAGGGAATTAAGATTTATTGAGCATTAGATACTTCTTTTGTTCTCTAAACAAGATCTATGAGGTAGGTGTTATTGATCCCATTGTACAGATTAAGAAACTAATGTCCTTTTCCATGGAGAGACTATTTAATGGCAGAGGCAAAATTAGAATTCTGATCTGCCTGGATCTTCACTATCTAGCATGGTATACAAGATCTTTCATAATCTCACAACCTTTCTGGATTCGTCTTTCAACGTTTTCCCCATGTTATACCTGCCCAACCGGACATTACACATCCTCAAAACATGTCATGCTTCTCACTGTTCCTTTAAAAATTAATTTCCTTTAAACTTTTGAACATTATATTTGTTTCTATAATGTCCTCCTTTTAAAAAAGAATCTTTGAACTCTTATGTAGCCTTCCAAATTCAAATTCAGTGTTGTTTCCTACATAAAGTGTTCCCCAAATCGCCTAAATAGGATTTGTCTCTTTCTTCAGTGTAATTATAGTACTTTCCACATATCCTATTAGCTTTCGACATACTGTTTTGTAATTTTTTTGATGTATTTATTTCTCTATTATAAAGCGAGGTTCTTGAGGATGCAAATCATGTCTTATTCATTTTTGTAAGCAACATCTTCTTCATCTTGGGATCTATATCAGTCAGATTGGGTTAAGTTATGCCATATAACAACCCCTTAAAACTCAGTGGCCTAAAAGGGCAAAGGTGTGTTTCTTGCTTATGATATGGGTAGGTTGTGGTGCCATTTCATGCTATCTTGACTCCAAACTCCATGTTGATAGAGCAGATTTTACCTGGAACATGGCTGGTTTTGTGACAGAGGGAAAGGAGATAAGGTGATCCATGAGTCTATAAATTTTCTGCTTAGGATTGACACACACCACTCCTACCGATATTTTGTTGGCTAAAGCAAGTTATATGGCTACTTCTAATTTCAATAATGTCATGATATGTAATTTTACTGCAGGAAGGAGCATTTCAAGTTACATGGCCAAGGCTGATGTCAATGAGACAGGGGTATGTAAGCCTCTCTCCAGTGAAAGGAGGCAATGAATAATACCATCTACCACAGGGCCACCTACACTCCAGGAACATTCCCTATTCGCCACACAGTAAAGTTGCATTTTACACAGACTTGCACTGTGTTCCTTTTAAATATTAAAGCATCAAAATATTAATAAGATCCTACTCTGAGCATAAAATTTTAAATAATGCAGATTTCTTACATTTAAATATCTCAAAAATCACATAATTTCAAAACTGGAGGGCCAAGTGAAATGAAAACTCTGGTCTGTTGCCAAGTGGCAACACTATTTTACTGGTACGTGGAAATACTATCATCCTTTGTTAGTACTAGTCTTTCTTCTTTTTTAAAAAAGTAAATTTATTTATTTTGGCTGTGTTGGATCTTTGTTGCTGCGCACAGGCTTTCTCTAGTTGCAGTGAGCGGGGGCTACTGTTCGTTGCGGTGTGCAGGCTTCTCGTTGCGGTGGCTTCTCTTGTTGTGGAGCACAGGCTCTAGGCGCGTGGGCTTCAGTAGTTTTGGCTCGCGGGCTCTAGAGCGCAGCCTCAGTAGTTGTGGTGCATGGGCTTAGTTGCTCCACGGTATGTGGGATCTTCCCGGCCCAGGGCTCAAACCCGTGTCGCCCGCATTGGCAGGCAGATTCTTAACCACTGCGCCACTAGGGAAGGCCAGTACTAGTCTTTCTTATACCAGGTATCAGGAAACACATTTCTTATATACAGTTGCACCTATTATAGGCAAACAGTACATATTTCAACCCAGTCACCATTTTTCCACCATTAAAAATGGTATTCCCAATTTTATCCCTGATTTGACCACTAACCCCCTTCCACAGAGACTTCAAAGCAACTCAGATTCCTTCTCCCCCTCATTCATGTAAGGAATAAGAATATAATGCTAAGATCCAGAATCAGTTTTGCAGATTAGATGGCTCACAACATCATATTTTAAAACTGGGATCTACGGTATTCTAGGTAATACAAGAGAACAGTGAAGTCCCCATTCTATCGTCCATTATCCAGCCAATTAACAAACCAATTAAGTGGGCTCAGAAAGTGTTTTCCTTCTTTGTCATTATTCACCAAGTAAAAATTTGGTGGAAGAAGGTTAAACTTTGCTTAACAACTGCTACAAAAAGGTAAACAAAAAAAAGAAATGAAAAAGAAAGGATTTTTTTTCCTGTCAAACCTTTTATATTCAACTTACCAATATCATGGAGACATTCATCCGAGGGTCTGTTATTTTAGTTAATATGTAACAATGCAGGTGTGTGTTATTACCATGAAAGCTGACCTTCCTCCTGCTCCAAGTGCTCCATGCACATTCTCATATGCCATATTGCTCCTACGAACAGTGTGATGCGCCTTTGAAACAGAAGCTGATGACATACAATTTTCTGTAACAATCATTCTGAACATAAATTAGACAAAGGCTTTTTGCCCACACATGAGCAGTTAACTCACATAAGATAATTAAAATATGTTTTATGCCTAAATAATTTATTTAAATCTTTACTGAAATCACTGAGACACTATATATATACAGATGTCCAAAAACTTCAAGCTCTATCATACAAGGATATTTTTCAATGTCCTGCATGTTTGACCTGTTTTGCATTATTGCACAATGAAAGTCTTTTCATTTAGCAGATTTTTATTGAGCACTTAGTATGTTTCAGGTACCATACTAAGCATTTTCTATCGATTATTTCCTTCAATATGAGTCTCAGGAAATACTTTCTTTGAAAGTCATACTTAAGTCAGGGCCTGAAGGGTACATGGGATTTGCCAGGGAAAGGGAAAGCCTTTCAGGTGGAAGTTAGACCTGGGCCAAAGCTCTCAAATGCAAAACATCTCGGCATGTTCAAGGAACTGAAAAGATACACATGTGGCTGGGACAGAGTGTGAGAGGTAAGAAGTGGGGTATGTTGACAGTACCATCACCATGTATGGAGATGTTGAGCTACTGTACATGTTCTGTATCTAATTTATGAGTGTCAATATGTATTTGTTTAAAAAAAAACCTCATGGGACTTCCCTGGTGGCACAGTGGATAAGAATCCTCCTGCCAATGCAGGGGACATGGGTTCAAGCCCTGATCCGGGAAGATTCCACATGCCGCAGAGCAACTAAGCCCATGCGCCACAACTACTGAGCCCACGTGCCACAACTACTGAAGCCCGTGTGCCTACAGCCCGTGCTCCACAACAAGAGAAGCCACTGTGATGAGAAGCCCATGCACCGCAATGAAGAGTAGCCCCCCGCTCGCTGCAAGTAGAGAAAGTTCACGCAGCAACGAAGACCTGACACAGCCAAAAAAATAAAACTAAATTAAATTTAAAAAAAAGAAACCTCACTTGGCTGTGGAGAAAAGGGAACCCTCCTACACTGTTGGTGGGAATGTGAATTGGTGCAGCCACTATGGCAAACAGTATGGAGGTTCCTTAAAAAACTAAGGATAGAGTTACCATATGATCCAGCAATCCCACTCCTGGGTGTATATCTGGAAAAGGTGAAAACTCTAATTCGAAAAGATGTGTGCACCCCAATGTTCATAGCAGCACTATTTACAATAGCCAAGATATGGTAACAACCTACGTGCCCATCAGCAGACAACTGGTTTAAGATGTGGTGCATATATACAATGGAATATTACTCAGCCATAAAAAAGAATGAAATAATTCCACTTGCAGCAACATGGATGGACCTAGAGATTATCATACTAAGTGAAGTAAGTCAGAGACAAATATTATTTATCACTTATATGTGGAATATAAAAAATAATACAAATGAATCTATATACAAAACAAACAGTTTCAGACATAGAAAACAAACATGGTTAACAAAGGGGAAAGGGAAGGGAGGAGGGATAAATTAGGAATATGGGATTGATAGACACAGATTACTATATATAAAACAGATAAGCAACAAGGATTTACTATATAGCACAGGGAATTATATTCAGTATTTTATAATAATTTAAAATGGAAAATAATCTGAAAAAAATATAACTGAATCACTTTGCTGTACACCTGAAACACACAATATTGCAAGTCAACTATACTTCAATTCAAAACAAGAAACCTTACTTCTCCTTTCCTTACATTTGCAGACATAAAAGAAAATTTTGTAGTTAATATCTTGTAACAAATAATCTGGCAGAACAGAATTATAGAATGGGCCATGTCTTTCACATTTCTGCCAATCAGACTGAAGAGTGCATTCTTTAGGCATGGGTTTTTTTGGGGGGCGGTGATTCTTTCTTTTCATTATCTTGTTACTGATATCATGGTAGCTTGAGGGTTTTTATATGTTGGCAATAGTTGCACACACATTTGAAAAGCAATAAATCCAATCTGAGAAAAGTGGATTTCTATCTTTTGGAGTACTTTATCATCACAATATTGGTTGACACAATTTAGAATTCTCATTAATTTCAGTGAGAATGTGTACTTAAGAGAGCAGCCAAATAGTGTCTTATGTTTAAATACAGCATTTGACACTTTCCCACTCCTTCCCATGGATATTACTGAATATCTATCAGGACTTTGCCTCATGTTACTTCCTTGGGTTTATCTTCTCTGAAATACGTAATCCCTTTTACTTTTAAATTTTTATTTAAAACTTTAGGAATGTTCAAATCATTTCAGTCTCTCTCCCATGTCTCTTATTAAAGCCCTAGCTGGATAAGGTTAGGTTTGTCTGTTTGCGGCACTCAGTCATTCAATCCAAAATAATAGTACCTTGAACAACATAGAAGTTCACTTCTATCTCATTGATAATTAGTCTGGGAATGGAAACTTCATGGCTGTTAAGGCATCTCCATGTTCATCAAGGACCCCTCATGCACATCCTTCCATCTTCCTTCTCCACCATGACTGTTAGCCTACTGCCTATTGTCACCATGACTTGTGTAGCTCCATCCAGCCGTCAAATCTACATTCTAGCCATCAGGAGGATGAATGAGACAAGGAATAAGTGGTAAAGTATCTCTTTAAACGTGTTTACCAAGAAGCTAACCTGCCACCATTTTCTTTACATTATCATTGAACAGAACTTAGGTACAAAGCCATACCTGGCTGAAAACAAAGACTGGGAAAAGTAATCTTTATTTTGCACAGCCATGTGCTATGGTAAAAGTCAAGGATTCTATTACTAGAAAAGAAGGAGAAAACAGATTTCAGAGTAGGCAGCCATCTCTAGTATAGAATATGTTCCAAAATATAAAAATAAGCTATTATATCTGACATGTGAAATGATATGCCATTTTCAAGTCTTAGCTATCCTCCTTTCCCCTGACCCAGCCTGTAGGCATTACCACAAATGCTCAAGCTTCTCTATGATTTTGTAATAAGTGGCTCATCCTAAGAAGTATGAGAAGTATGGGATTGACATATATACAGTAATATGTATAAAATGGATAACTAATAAGAACCTGCTGTATAAAAACATAAATTCAAAAATTCAAAAAAAGAATTTGCCTCCCAGGGATTGCCAGCCATTGATCCTACTTGATCCTTTTTGAACCAATCAATCAATAAATAAATAAATCTTAAAAAAAAAGAAAGAAGTATGAGTTATAGGTTTACTGTGTTTTGAAATAAGTGCTTTTTACCTGGAGTTCTCATTCTGAGCACCAAAATATGAGTGATTCCCATTTGGGTCTAACAATTCACAGTCTATCAAAAATGTATTCAAAGAGGTTCATTTTATTGATATAAAATTCATATAACACAAACTCACCATTTTAACCATTTTTATGTACAATTCAGTGCCTTTTAGTATATTTACAGTGCTGTGCAGCCATCACCACTATCTAATTCCAGAACATTTCATCAGCTCAAAAAGAAACACTGAACCCATTAAGCAGTCACTCCACATTCCTGTTTCCCACCAAACCCTAGCAAACACTAATCTGCTTTCTATATCTGTGTATTTGCCTGTTCTGCACATTTCATATACGTGGAATCATACAATATGTGGCCTTTTGTGTGTGGCTTGTTTCACTTAGCGTAGTGTTTTCAAGGTTCATCCATGTTGTAGGATGTATGAGTACTTCTTTCCTTTTTATGGCCTAATTTATCTCATTGTGTGAATGTACCACATATTCTCTATCCATTCATCAATTGATGGACACTGGGTGTTTTTTATTTTGGGGGTTTTTTGCTTTTTGGCTATTATGAATAATATTGCTATCAACATTCATGTACAAATTTTTATTTGGCCATATGTTTTCATTTCTCTTGGGTATATACCTAGGAGTGGAATTGCTGGGTTATATGATAATTCTATATTTAACTTTTTGAGGAATCGCCAAACGTTTTTCACAGTACCAGGAATTTATGAGGGTTACAACTTCTCCACATCCTCACCAACATTTCTTATTTTCTGTTTGTTTCTTTCTTCTTAAATTATAGCATCCTAGTGGGTGTGCAGTGATATTTCATTGTGGTTTTTATTTACATTTTCCTAATGATCAGTGATGCTGAGAATCTTTTCATGCGTTTAGTGACCAGGTATTTGAATATATTCTTTGGAGAAATGTCTATTTGAGTCTGGCCATTTTTAAAATTCGGTTGTTTGTAAGAGCAGTAAGAATTCTTTGTATATTCTAGATATTCATCTCTTGCAAATATTTTCTCCCATTTTGTGGATTGTCTTTTCACTTTCCTGACAGGTCCTTTGATACACAAAAGTCTTAAATTTTGATGGAGTCAAATTTATATTTCCTTTTGTTGCTCGTGCTTTTGTTGTCACATTTAAGAAACCACTGCCTAATCTATGGTCACAAAGATTTACATATATGTCTTCTTCAAAAAGTTTTATAATTTTAGCTCTTACATTTATGTATTGATCCATTCTGAATTAATTTTTGTATATGGTGTGAGTTAGGGGTACAAAATCATTTTTTTGCACGTGGATATCCAGTTATCCCAACACCATTTGTTGAAAGACTGTCCTTTTCTCAATGATTGGTCTTGGCACTCTTGTTGAAAATCAGTTGACCATATATGTAAGAGTTTATTCCTGGAATCTCAATTTCATTCCATTGATCTGTATGGCTATTCTTATGCCAGTAGTGTACTGTTTTGGTTACAGTAGCTTTGTAGTAAGTTTTGAAATCAGTAAATGTGAAGTTATCCAACTTTGTACTTCTTTTTCCAGATTGTTTTGACTATCTGTGGTTCCTCATAATTCCATACAAATATTAGGATTAGTTTGTTCATTTCTGAAAAAAAAAGACATTGAAATTTTGATAGGGATTTCATTGAATCTTTAGATCAATTTGGAGAGTATTGCTACCTTAACATTAAATCTTCCAATCCATGAACACAGGATGTCTTTCCATTTATTTAGGTCTTCTTTAATTTCTTTCAACAACGTTTCATAGTTTTCATTGTGTAAGTCTCACACCTCTTTGTTTAAATCTATCCCTAAGTATTTGATTCTTCATGGTACAACTGTAGATGGAATTTTCTTAAGTTTGTGTTCAGATTGTTCATTGTTAATTTATAGAAATACAGTTGATTTTTGTATGTTGATCTTGTATCCTGCAACTTTGCTGACCTTGTTTATTAACACAAATAGTTTTTTTTATTCTTTATGGTTTTCTGTACATAAGATTATATCATTGATATGATCTTAAATATGATAGAGACAGTTTTACTTCTTTCTTTCCAATTTTGATACCTTTCATCACTTTTTCTTGCCTAATTGCCCTGGGTAGAACTTCCAGTACACTATTGAATAGAAATGGCCAGAACAGACATCTTTGGCTTATTCCTGATCTTACAGTAAAAGCTTTTAGTCTTTCATCATTATTATGTTAGCTGTGGATTTTTCATAGGTGCTCTTTATCAGATTGAGGTAGTTCCCCCTCTATTCCTAGATTGTTGAGTGTTTTTTTTTATCATAAAAGGTTACTGGATTTTGTCTAGTGCTTTTTCTTGATCAACTGAGGTGATCATGTTGTCTTTTTCCTTCATTTCCATTAATATATATTACATTAATTGATTTTTATATGATGAACCATCCTTATATTTCTGGGATAAGTTCCACTGGGCATGGTGTATAGTCCTTTTAACATGCTACTGGATTAATTTTGCTAGTACTTTGTTGAGGATTTTTGCATCTATATTCATAAGGGATATTGGTCTGTAGTTTTCTTATGATGTCTTTGTATCATTTTGGTATCAGGGGAATACTCATAAAGTGAGAATAGAAGTAGTCCCTCCTCTTCTGTTTTTTGGAAGAGTTTGAGGAGGATTTAGTGTTAATTGGTATTTAAACATTTGGTAGAATTTATTAGTGAAGCCATTTGGTCCAAGACTTTTCTTTGTTGGAAGTTGTTTGCTTACTGATTTAAACTCTTTGCTTGTTATAGGTCTGTTCAGACTTTCTATTTCTTACTTAGTCAGATTTGATAGTTTGTGTGTCTAAGAATTTGCCCATTTAATTTAGGTTGTCTAATTTGTTGGTATATAATTGTTCATAGTGTTCTCTTATAATCCTTTTTATTTCTGCAAGGTTTATAGCAATGTCCCTAATGTTATTCCTGATTTTACTAATTTGAGTCTAGTCTCTTTTGTCCTCGGTCAGTCTAGCTAATGCTTGTCAATTTTGTTCATGTTTTGAAGGAACCAAGTTTCGATTTCAGTGATTCTCTTTATCATTTTTCTGTTCTCTATTTTATTTATCTCCACTCTAATCTGTATTATTTCCTTCCTTCTACTCGTTTTGTGTTTAGTTTGCTCTTTTTCTGATTGCTTAAGGTGTAAACTTAGGTCATTGATTTGAGATATTTCTTCTGTTTCAATGTAAGAATTTACAGCTATATATTTCCCTTTTAGTACTGCTCTTGCTACATCTCATAAGTTTTGGTATATTGTACTTTCATTGTTATCTATCTCAAATATTTATTAATTTCCCTGGTGATTTCTTTTACTCATTTTCTGTTTAAGAGTGTGTTAAAAAAAAAAGAGTGTGTTATTTACTTTCCACATATTTGTGAATTTTCCAGATTTCCTTCTGTTACTAATGTCTAATTTCATTTCATTGTGATCACAACAGATATTTTGTATGACTTCATCTTTTTAAAAAATTTATTGAGACTTCTTCTGTGGCATGACATGTGGTCTGTCCTGGAGAATGTTCTGTGTGTTCTTGAGAGGCATGTATAACATGCTGTTGTTGGAAGGTGTGCTCTGTGTATGTCTGTTAGGTCTGGTTGATTTATAGTATTATTCAGGTCTTATATTTCCTTATTGATCATCTGTCTAGTTGTTCTAGTCTTTACTAAAAGCAGAGTATTGAAGTCTCCAACTATTATTGTTGAACTGTCTATTTCTTCCTTCAATTCTGTCAGTTTTTGCCTCATATATTTGGGGCTGTATTGTTAGATGCATGTATGTTTATAATTACTATATTTTCTTGACAAATTGACCCACTAGTCCTAATGGATTAATCCAATTACATTTAATGGAATTACTGATAAAGAAGGACTTCTGGGGCTTCCCTGGTGGCACAGTGGTTGAGCGTCCGCCTGCCGATGCAGGGGACACGGGTTCGTGCCCCGGTCCGGGAAGATCCCACA
>NC_041234.1:14103497-14114336 GCF_002837175.3 Physeter macrocephalus
AAAAAAAAAAAAAAAAAAAAAAGAAGGACTTCTGTCATTTTGCTTTTGTTTTCTATGTGTTTTACATTTTTTCTCCTCAGTTCATCTTCTGCCGTCTTCTCTTGTGTTTAACAGTATGTTTAATGTACTATTTTGATTCCTTTCTTGTTTTACGATGCATTTAAAAATGATTTTCTTCTTGGTTGCTTTGGGGATTATAATTAACATGTTAATTTATAGCAATCTAGTTCACATTAATACTAACTTAAATTCAAGACTACAGAGAGATGGTTCATGGTTTTAAGGCATGGGGAACAGGGTAGCTTAAGGTTGTGTCTCAGATGAAGGTCAACTCAGAAAAAAACTGAGTAGTGTGAAGAGATTAAATCCAAAACAGTACCCAGGCAAACTAGTGAAAAGTAATTCTAAATCAAAGGATTCTCTAAGTGACTCAGGAAGGATGATTTGAAGGGAAAGCAGGAGATTCCTAAAAGCATAGGTAGGCAGATTAACATACCCTTTTAAAACATAATAGGGCCTTTTATCTCACTTATAGGTGACTGGACAATTCAAATGGTTTAAACTACTGGTAGTCAACTCAAATTATTTTTTGAGAAAAGATAATATATTGAATATAAGTAAGTATGTAATGGTTTGAATTTTCTATTTCGAAACGTCAGTGAGAAAATATTGGGCAAACAATACACTGTCTATGCACAAGGATATATTATCACATTTTACCATAGAGAGAAACTCTGTACCTTTTTATCACCCACTTATGCAAAAATGGCAGTAACCAGTACATTTGAAGGGCTAATGGAGTCATTATATTTTAAAATGTACATCAAGAGTTTTTTTCTAACAGAAATTCAGAATGAGTTTTAAACAAATATCTTACCAGGATGGAAGGGGGTGCAAAGCCAGTTTGTATCCAAATAATATTTGGTTACTTCCAAGATGCAGATCCATAATCAATGTATTTATCATCAAAGACTACTGGGACGGAGGGAGGAGGAGGAAAGGAAAAAGTGGAAAGGAGGGAGGGAGGGAGAAAATGAGAACCCTCATCCCTAAAGTCAATTCCAAGGGCTAAATCACACAAAGTTTTTAAATAATTTAAATAAGTGTTTTACCTCCCAGGTCAACTATGAAGAGTATGTTGAGGTTTGTTATTGGTGTTGTTACAGTACTTCAGTATTTGTTATTCTGTGTGCACATGTGTGCTGTTAAAGCCTAATGAGCCAAAGATCACCAGAGACAAGCCTAGAGTCTGACATAATCACATTTATTGCCTCAGTGAAGTGAGGAGGGGGCACCCCAGAGAGACTGAATTGCCACTCTCAACAAGAGGAAAGATGGAGGCATCTTTTATAAGGTTTGGGTTCCTGTCGAAGGATTCAGTGGAGGGTGTCAGCGAAGTGGGGATTCTGAACTGGTTAGTGTTTCTGAGGTGGCATCAGGGAAAGCAGGGATTAACTAAAGGTTGGTGTTGTCGTGACTCAAGGGCAGTTTATCAGTTGGGTATCCCCAGTGATAGAAATAGCAGAGTGACTTGGGAGCATTATTGGTAAGAAAGCAGTAAAAATTCAAATCAGGGCAGGGGGTGGGGAGAGTGGTTGCATAGCTTTGAGTGAACCAGTGTTTCCTGTTAATTTTGCAACTACTGTCTGTTTCTATCCTCTCAGCATGATTAACAATAGAGCTGTTTTTTTTTCTGTTTTAATCCAAGGCAGTTATTTTCAATCTCAGACAGATTTTCATTATTTAGCCATTTGTTGAATGTCATATATAATTAAGAGCTTGTTTAGTTGTAAATGACATTAAGTCTTTAAAGGTACTCTTTATTACAAAAGCATAATGGTAAAGAAATTTCTATTCCTTTGGTTAAATTTACATTCTCTTTTTTTAAATGATTTTTAAAGTATTTCTTTATTATTTATTTATTTTTGGTTGCATTGGGGCTTTGTGGCTGTGCATGGGCTTTCTCTAGTTGCGGCGAGCAGGGGCTACTCTTCGTTGTGGAGCACGGGCTCTAGGCGTGCGGACTTCAGTAGTTGTGGCACGCAGGCTCAGTAGTTGTGGCACGCAGGCTCCAGTAGTTGTGGCTTGCAGGCTCAGTGGTTGTGGCACATGGGCTTAGTTGCTCCGCAGCATGTGGGATCTTCCCAGACCAGGGCTCGAATCCCTGTCCCCTGCCTTGCCAGGTGGATTCTTAACCACTGTGCTGCCAGGGAAGCCCTACATTCTCTTTTAAAAAGTGACTACGAAGTAAAAGTCTTTAAGATCTCCTTCTCTCTGTCTTCATCATTGAGTCTTAGGGGGCATAAAACAGGAGGGTTAATCAAGTTTTGCCACCAGCAGCTATGCCATGGTTTTTTAAACCTTTCACGCTAGTAAAGAGCTGGTTTCATACAAAGCTCACTCATAAATAAATTGGCCCAGGGTATCTGCAAACTCCTTGAGGGCCAGGATCTTGTTATATTCACATTTGTACCCCCTCATTGCTTAACACAAGACCTTGTATATATGACTCTCCATAAATATTTGCTGGATTGAATCCTATTTGAGAAAGAACTTTGAGAGCACTACATAAAAGATTGAATAAGAAGGAGAGAAATATTGATCTTAACTGTACCTGGAAGTGTGTATGTCATCTTAATGCTTTCCCAAAAGCAAAGGGATAATCAGTCTCGAGAGACAAAACCATGTTCTTTTTTTCAAAGGGAAGTGAGTTTCCACATAGATTAAGAGAAGTAATGTCCTATCCTTTACTGAATGCCTTCAAATCATGTGTTAGTCATGTTTTATTTTTCTTCCAGTCTATCTATATAAGATAGAAGTATCTACCAAAATATAGAATTATAATAATGATATTCATCCTTATTAGTTAGCATATTAACCATTATAATTATAGTAACTATATTCAACCTATAACTTAGTATTTATTTTAGAAACATAAAATTTTCCCTGAACACACTGAAGTCTATTGGTAATAATGGTAACCTTTGTTATTTTTTCTCTCTTAACAATCCATGTCTGTGATCTGCAGAACATTAGATAATAGTTTGTATTTGGTTTGGTTCATTTTTTAAAAATCCATTTTTCTTCAAACCTGTTTGTTTGAAAAAATGAAAAAAAGCTTTTTTTCGAATTGAGCCTATCCACAGTTTGAACAGCACATTTATATTATGATTCCATTTATAATTTACATTTGTGTGTGTGTCCAATAAGAGGAGAATGTATGAAGAGCTATGAGAGTTAAGACATCCAGAGAGCTCTTTGATCTTGGGAACACTGAGCATAATTTCGTAGAGGCTGAATGTGAGCTGGGTATTGAAGAAGGAGATGCTCTTTTAATGGGCAGCAAGGCTTTTCTCAGGAAGGGAATGATGTGAGTATTGGATGGGGATGAGAAAATCCTCTGAGAATTTCAAGTTTTCCGGTTTGGTGTGGAGTATTTTTAAGGTTAATTTGGGTCAGATGTAGTAAAGGGCAATTTTAGTTTGGATTCCCCTCAAACTTGACTCTGAGACAAGGACTTGGGTGCTTGCAGTTTGTTTATTTGGGAATTACTCTCAAGAAGTGTAAATGAGGAAGTGAGACAGTGAAGGGAGAAAAGCACCAAAAGAGGGTTCATTGATGAGCATGTTACCTCTGTGGGTAACTGGGGCCCAATCCCTTTAGGGATTCCCCTAGTAAGCCATATGGAACACAGTGTAGAATTTATTCCACTGGAGGAGGGGGAAGCTGGGGCATTTATCTTTGAAGTCTCATTCCACATTGGATGAGGATTGAGGAATAAAGCTTACTACAGCCCCAGACTTCTGGGTTGCTACTGCAGGCAGCAAGTCGAACTCCCAGGTTGCTGAGGAAATCCCTTAGAGAGAGAAGGAGAAACACAGGGGCTCGAGATGAAAATTTGACAAGAGGTTGGGAGCTGTGTCCACCTGTAGATTCAGGTGAGCTCAGGATAGCTGAGAATATATGGGAAGGAGCATCAACAGAGTCTACCACAAAGGCCTTGAATGCCAAGGTGAGGTTCTTTCAATAGATGATGGAACTCTTGAGACTACCTGAGAAATATGAAGACAAATGTATCAGGAAGATACATATTGAATTGCTTAGAGGATAAACACTGGAGGGCAGGGTGACTAGACGTGGAATATAATTTATGCAGTAATAGTTAATCAGGTTTTGTATTACTTGTGGTGTAGGTAAAATGGGTCACAGTGGGAATGAAGAGAAGAAATACTCTGGGTAAGGTTTCAAGAAAAGGTGTCAAATGGTCATTCCTGGGCTCATAGGATAGAGAGAGGGCTGAGAAGGAATATGAACTTGGAAACTTTCTCTTAGTAGTATATAGGGCTTCCCTGGTGGCACAGTGGTTAAGAATCTGCCTGCCAGTGCAGGGGACACGGGTTCGAGCCCTGGCCCAGGAAGATCCCACATGCTGCGGAGCAACTAAGCCCGTGCACCACAACTACTGAAGCCTGCAAGCCACAACTACTGAAGCCCGCATGCCACAACTACTGAAGCCCGTGTGCCTAGAGCCTGTGCTCTGCAACAAGAGAAGCCACCGCAATGAGAAGCCCGTGCACAGCAACAAAGAGTAGCCCCACTCACCGCAACCATAGAAAGCCCGCGCGCAGCAACGAAGACCCAACGCAGCCAAAAATAAAAATTAAAAAAAAAAATAGAAGAAGTATATAGATAACTTTTTTGAGCCTAAATCATTTGGAGATTCATAGAAAGCCAGAGAATATGCGCTGGGGGGTGGGGAGGGATGCAGAGAAATGACAAAGTTAATTTTTATCCAGTCAATTCAGAATTTTAGGAACATTAAGAAGTCTCTGATTCCTTCCAGTCTCATTTCCATTTCTGGGACAGATTCTGGTTTGAGTCGTAGTTCTCAGTTTCACTATCTTTTGGAATTATCTAAGGAAGCTTGTAAAAATCCTGATGTCCAGGCCTCTTCCCAGGCCAGTTAGACTCCAGGAGTGATATCCAGGCTTCAGTGGTTTTTGTAAAAGCTCCCTGGATGATTCCACGATTGAGAACCACTGGGTTATAGTCATAAAGTATTTAATAAATTCTGTTTTAATCCTCAACATCAAGTTATCAGTTCTAATTCTGGTTTTGTCTTGTTCCTGGGTTTTTGCTTTTTCCTGGAAAGAATTACCTTTCTTATTCAACCACTCTGGTAACTGTATCCTGCTGCCTTTATAACATTCCCAGCAGCCAAATCCTCTATTTTTTGCCAAGCTTCTCCAGCCTTGAACAATATCTGAACTTTAATCCTAAGGTTAAAGCTTTGTTGGCGGGCTTTTCTAATGCCAGTAGCCTGCCAGCTTGAATGTCTTGGTCAGAGTCCCATGCCCTATCCCTAGCCAAAGGAAGTCTCTAATACAGCTAAAATTCCTCCAAAGTTCACAGCTAAAGTAAGGTTTGTTTTTCCTGATTTTTAAAATCATGTTATGTTTTTGTTTTTTCCTGTCATGTAATGAGAATCCATTATGTTTTCCTTTTCTGGAAGGGCCGAGTGAAGCTTTACTTTAGATTTTGGGAAATGTAAAATTAAAATGTATAAAACACTTGCTATCAAGAAACTGAAGTGAGTTGACAAGGCAGACCATGTCTTCCAGCCTGCTCTCCGACTGCCACAGAAGATACTGAACCCCAAAGTATCCACTTATCTTGTATCTGGATCAACCTCACCTCTTCCCTCTAGCTTCAGTTTATGAGGCGTTTGTCTCTTTCCCCAACCTAGTCCAAGCCCTTGTGCTATGGATTTCATATTTTCCTTCTTCCTTAGTGATCTTACTTTATTAATTCACTTCTCTCTCCAATTACTTAGATCTCTAAAAGGCTATTTTTATCTTCCACCTTTAAAACAACAAACAAATGAAAAACAGACGAGCGCTAATCTTTTTATTTTTTGGCCCTACATTTTCCTCTAGGCCATGTTAGCCTTTCTCCTTTCATGCACTGTAAAAAATGGTTAAAAGAGTAGTCAACCCTCAATAAATTTACTTTCTCAACACATTATGGTCTGACCTATGACAGCTCTTCTTTACTGAAACTGCAGAGGTTCCCAGGGACCTCCCAGTTGCTAAAACTAAATGTTTGTCTCTCTGATGTCCTCCCTACAAATTTTAACAGTTGTCCTTACTGTCTACTAGTTGGAGTGACATCATTTTCTTGCCTCTCTAGCCACTCTGTGTCAGTCTCCTTTACAGCCTTAGCTCCCTCTACTCTTGCCGTAAACCTTAGTTTTCACTACCATCCCAGTCTTGATACTCTTCTAAACTTCATAGATTTTCCATGAGTTAATTCTCGCATATTGTTGATTCCAAGATCTTTATATCCCACACAAATGTCTTGTCCAAATCCCAGGTCTGCGTTTTCAGCCTCCTTCTGCATGTACCATAAACACCTCAGATTCATCCTATTAATTCCCAAGCCATTGTCCCTGGCTACTGCCTCTACTGAACATGCTTGGGAAAAGATCTCTAATGCTCTCCTAGTTGAAAAGTCCGATGGACATTCTCTCCTTAGAAAATAATTTTGACTTCCAGGCTTCTGTAGTCTCCTGTGTCAGAAACTTACTCTCGGAACATTTCTTCTCTCTTTTTTACACACTTCTCTCTTTTTTACACACTTCTCTCTTTTTTACACACTTCTCTCTTTCCAGCTTGCTTCGTAGATCTTCTTATTACTCCAGATTCTCACCTGGTACAGTTCACAGTTAGGTCGCATCTACCGAGGGGACTCCTCATGCCTGGTGTGGTGGAGAAAGAGCATGTGTAATGGAAAGAAAGTTATGTTTCAAGGTATTAATTAAGGAAGTGGTAAGAGGATGATGCTGGCGTGACCCACGGTGAAGGGATGTAGAGTCTCTGTTTAGGCTCTCGGTAGAAGTGGGAACACTTTTTGAACCAAATGTAATGACAAAGTCACCACCTCCAATCCTCAAGTTTTTCTGAACCACACTGAGTCACAGCTGTTAAAAGAAGACTAAGGCAAGAACCAAATATATTACAATTTACTATTTATTTGTGAGTCACTTGAAGACAGAACTCATTCTTTCATCTCTGAATTACCAACATCTAACACACTACCTGACCATTATAAAAAACAAACCAAAAAAATATTTTGAAAACAAAGGAATGACTCCAAAGCCCTCAGGGGCCAGCTAATGAGACATTTGTGCTTTTCAACCTATAGAGCCTTCAGAAGCTCAGCAGCCAGAGGAGAAAAGTAAGGTGGAGGGTGCACCCACTGGTTGATAATTTGCAAGGTGGGCCCAATGGAAGGTGAAGTAAGTAGAACCAAAAGGGATGTTTGTAAATAAGATGGGTTGGGCTCCAACGATAGAAATATACATCCTGTAGAAACATGCGTGGGATAGGTAGTAAAACAGCAGGATGTGGTCAGAAGGGAAAATTCAGAGTTTCCAATCTTGGGTGAGGATAGTTCTGAGTAATGATAAGCCTCAATTTGTGGCTATTCCAGAGTCAATTAAAGCTATGAGGAGATGAAGTAGAGCAAACATCTAGGATACCAAGTGGCTGGTGAAAGGGTGGCAACAGAGATGGGGAAGAGCGCTACGATCCAAGTGCTAAGGAAAGTGAGAGAAGTTTCTATCCCAGAGAAGTAGTATGGCACGGTGATTAAGAGTGCAGACTCTGGATTCAGAAGTGAGGTTTAACTCAAACTTCTATCATTTACCAGCTGTATGTCCCTAAATAAGTGACCTCGGGCAAATTTTTTGACCTAGCCAAGTCAAAATATTATCATCTGTAAAACAGAGATAATAGTATCTATGTCATAAGGTTGTTATCTGGATTAAAGGAGATAATGCAAGCAAGGTGCTTAACAGATGGTGGCTAACACTGAGTAAGCCTTGGGTAACTGTTAACTAAAAAACGTAGACGTTGGCTGTGAGGACAGGGCAACAACAATACGAGAGTTGACTCGATTTTCAAACAGTGAAAAGTGAGAGTATGTATTTAAATTCATTCTAGTCACTGAGTCCAAATAAATTCTTTCCAGGGAGTTGAAAACAAAATCTATCAATGTGATCATGGAACTATTTCTAGTAATCTTTGGAGAGTAACTTAATTTAGCCTGGGTTCCGCAGAAAATAAATTCTAAACAAATCAAATGCTTATTGCTAAGTGAGAGAGTGAGAGAAAAGAGTAGTGAGGCAGAAAGTGAAAGCAAATATAAAGAAGCATGCTACATAGTTGGGCATAGCTTTATGATAAGCTAACTACTTCATCTTGCCAGATGGCTTGAGAGCAGTACTGCCCTTTGGCCGAGGCTACAGAGGATACTTGCCTTGAGCCAGGTATAACAGACACACACACACACACACACACACACACACACACACACGCACACATACAATTAAAGAACACACATATGCACGTTTCACTAGAGATAGAGCACTTAGTAGTTCTGGCACAGCTATGGTACATGTTGTAAACATCTACTTTCATGACTAACACCATCCAGGCCCCAGGGAAATGTCTGTCAATATCTCTTGCCTTATATTATCTGATGCCAATTACGGGTTGACCCACTGCCATTATTGGAGATGGAGTTGTGCCCTACTGCAGGCTGCAGGGAAGGTTTGAGTGGAAGAAGCACTTAGGCAAGAGAAAAAACAAAACAATTTACGTGTTGTATGCTTTCCCTTGGCCTGAAGGAAGTAGATTCTCGTATTCCCTAATTAGGAAGAGGCCTGATGAATATTCCTTTTAACCTCACCTCTATCTTTCTATAACTGCCCCGTTATCCTTCGAAAATCTCCAGGAAGCTTAAATGAAACATATCTCATATAAGGAAAACATTACATGCCTCAGCCCTTTCTTGTCTCTTACTTTCTCCAGTAGCTCACACTTTAGAGAAGAGGTGTGTTTCTGCTTACATGAGGTGAGTGACCAGAGCAGGTGTTCCCATCCTCTTCTCACTTCAATCCCCACCAGTGAGAACCTCACTACTTACCTAAGAAGAAAGCTTCTCTCGCCGAAGAAAGTGCCAACATTTTTGCCCTCTGAAGACAAGGGCAAGTATCTTAAGAGGAAAGCATTTTCTTCCTGTTACTATGACGCTATTCCTAGCAAAACAATAATAGCGATAAAATAGTACTTAGCAGCATTTGATCCTTCTAGAAGTTGATTTATGTAGTAGGATCCAGCGCATTAGCTGTGAATGGCTCCATCACACTGACCCTGAATGGGTGGTGCCAGCCTCAAATGAATTCTTTCAGTTTCCACATCTCTAGGTTGATCAAGGAGGAGTGTGAAGGGAGATGTGAGGAACGCAAGCAGAGAGGTTGTTCAATTCAGTTCATTGCCCATGTGAGGAAGTGAGACATAGTTGTTATTTTCTAACATCTGATAGATTTCTAAACGACCTTTTCCCAGAATTTCTGTAAATTCCTAAGAGTAGAGTCTATGTCTGTCACATTCCGCACTGTATCCCTGGCACCTAGCACAGTGTCTGGCATGTGAGAAATGATAAATAAATAAAGATTGGATAAATGAATGAGTAAATAAATGAAAATGATCATAATTCTGTTGGATTAACAGTATAGAAATAGAGCCAAATATTAAAGATGTAAAAATTGACTCAACACATTGGAAAAACTTACTAGTAAGTAGAAATAGGTGTAATGAACTGTGTAGTGATAATGTGAATTCCCCCTTAAAGGCCCAATGACTAAGTGGACGTAATTTAGAGGAATTTTTAAACTGGGACCATTAATACCTATAGTCCTTTTTATGTCAAAGAAATTCTTCTTCTCAAGAAACAGAAAATAAAGTGCTACCAACACAATAGCCACATATATTTTCTTTGAGTTTTCACATTTTTGTTTTGTTTTGTTTTGTTTTGTTTTTCGGTACGTGGGCCTCTCACTCTTGTGGCCTCTCCCGTTGCGGAGCGCAGGCTCCGGACGCGCAGGCCCAGCGGCCATGGCTCACGGGCCCAGCCGCTCCGCAGCATGTGGGATCCTCCCGGACCGGGGCACGAACCCATGTCCCTTGCATCGGCAGGCGGACTCTCAACCACTGCGCCACCAGGGAAGCCCTGAGTTTTCACATTTTGTGTTACCATATTTTTTGCTCATTTCTTCATCAAATGCACAGTTATTTTAATAGCATTTATAAGTTATGTAAACATCTTAGTATGAAAGAAATAAAAATTTCCACAACAAATATTTTCATTTCTGTACTAGAATAGAGACCAAAAAAGTAAGATAGAATATATTTTCTCAAGAACATCCTACAAAAGATTCATCCTCTGTTTATTTTGTTTAAACCAAGTAGTATGTCCAAATTATTTAAATAACAGTATGTTGTTTCCATTTGTACAAAAATACATTTTAGATACATGAAAAATTATTCATACTTCTTACCTACAAATGGATGAATTGTTAAGAATTTCTTTATGTTCATTATTTTCAAATGTGTTTATCCATTAAACCCATTGTTCAAATAAAATCTTATAAGAGAACCCAATATATAAGACTGGTAGGGACATCCCTGGTGGCGCAGTGGTTGAGAATCCGCCTGCCAATGCAGAGAACATGGGTTCGAGCCCTGGTCTGGGAAGATCCCACATGCCATGGAGCAACTAAGCCCATGCACCACAAGGACTGAGCCTGCGCTCCAGAGCCTGTGTGCCACAACTCCTGAGCCCGCGTGCCACAACTACTGAGCCCATGGTCTGCAACAAGAGAAGCCACCGCAGTGAGAAGCCCACACACTGCAACGAAGAGTAGCCCCCGCTCGCTGTAACTAGAGAAGGCCTGCGGGCTTCCCTGGTGGCGCAGTGGTTGAGAATCCGCCTGCC
>NC_041234.1:14116035-14126611 GCF_002837175.3 Physeter macrocephalus
ATCCCACATGCCGCGGAGCGGCTGGGCCCGTGAGCCATGGCCGCTGGGCCTGCGCGTCCGGAGCCTGTGCTCCGCAACGGGAGAGGCCACAACAGTGAGAGGCCCGCATACCGCAAAAAATAAATAAATAAATAAATAATAATAAATAAAAAAATAGAGAAGGCCTGCACGCGGCAATGAAGACCCAACACAGCCGAAAATAAATAAATTAATTAAAAAACAAATAAATAAGACTGGTAGAGGGCATGTCACTCTGATTGAAATAGGGTTGCAGCCCTGACAGCTGCTCATTACCTCTGCCATTGAGGCAGTTGGGGTTGGAGGCGGATTCCAAATCCCCTAGGACGTCACTCGGTGCAGTTGAACCACATTTTTCATGGTTTCTTTTTCTGTACTCTTGGGGGGCTGACAAAGCAGTCAAATTGTTGAAAAGTAGCTGCGTTACTTCATAAATGATCATTAAGTAGCAAGTCATTTCTCTCCTAATTGTAAAAATAAATGATATATAGAATTCAATTCTAGCAACAGAATCTAAATCATATGATTTCCAAACACACTAATATCATTTCAACCCTTTTATGATAATTCTTATTGTTCAACAAACATGTTAATCCATCCTGTAGTATTCTGATAATGAGATTTCATGAAAAGGAAGAAAATTCTTAGTCCTTTAAGCCTGCAGAGGATAAGTGTTATTCAGGTTCAGAAATTTATTCTCTGTGCCACAGACCCTCATTGTCTCTTGCCATATAGTTAGACTAAATTATCAACTTTTATCCCTGTCTTCAAAGTCTTACCCCTACGAAGCCCTCCTACACTCATTACTTGAATACTCTTGAAAAACCCTTCTAATTGTATAATTTTCCTGCTGTCAATACCTGTAGTGGCTACTTTTTCCCGGCAGAGTTTTAAAACTCTCAGCAATAAGTGGAAAATTCAGTCATCAACAAATGTTTTGATATATGGCCAAAAACATCAGACGAGAATGTCAAAGATGCTTGATCTCTGTCTTGTCTGTGTTTAAGAATAAAATGTAATGACTATCATGGTGGCCTTTTCATTCTGGATAGGAACCAACTAGCACCTAAGTTTCCATTTATTCCCTGGATGTATAATTTGTATTTAGAGCCAAGAATAAGGTAAATTCATAGAGGAAGAAAGAGTGTGAAGGTAGAAGACTTCCCTGTATATTATTCAGGGGGAAATTGCAACCTTATCAATGGAGATCCAGGTTCTGTAGCACCTAAAACTTTAAAACTGTGGCATGGGGGTGGGGTTCCTTAGAACAAAGAGTACAAAATTACCTGCACAAAAAAAATTGGACTAGGGCTTGAAAGGGACCTATAATATGAGGGACCCTAAAACTGAAGTTTCATAATCTTCATGGTAAATTCTGCTGCAACTACTAGTGGGTCAGGAGAAAGCTAACCTTTATAGCTATGGTCTCTCCATTCATATCTTTTTCTAGTTATTTTGCTGTACTGGGCTTTAACAATGACTTTCATTCCATTAGTACTCTCCCTCCCCTTTCTTTTTTTTTTCTTTTCCGTTATAGTTTATTACAAGATATTGAATACAGTTCCCTGTGCTATACAGTAGGTCCTTGTTGTCTATTTTATATATAGTAATCCCAAATTCCTAATTTATCCCACACCCTTTTCCCCTTCATTTACCGTAAATTTGTTTTCTGTCTCTGTGAGTCTGTTTCTGTTTGGTAAATAAGTTCATTGGTATCTTTTTTTTTTTTTTTTAGTTTGCACATATAAGTGATATCATATGATATTTGTCTTTCACTGTCTGACTTACTTCACTTATTATGGTAATCTCCAGGTCCATCCATGTTGCTGTAAATGGCATAATTTCATTCTTTTTTATGGCTGAGTAATATTCCATTGTGTATATATACCACATGTTCTTTATCCATTCATCTGTCGATGGGCATTTAGGTTGCTTCCATGTGTTGGCTATTGTAAATAGTGCTGCTCTGAACATTGGGGTGCATGTATCTTTTCAAATTAGAGTTTTCTCTGAATATATGCCCAGAAGTGGGATTGTTGGTCATATGGCAACTCTATTTTTAGTTTTCTAAGAAACCTCCATACTGTTTTCCATAGTGGCTGCACCAATTTACATTCCTACCAACGCTGTAGGAGTACCCTCCCCTTTCTGAATGTCGTGTTGGTCTGTATGCTTCAATTATGTCCCAGAAACGTCTGGCTGTAGCTCTTGATCCCATAGTATTTAGGCAATACAAATTTTAGGTGGTTTACACCTGGAAGTCTTTTTCTCCCTGTTAGCCACAGAGTAGCTCTGCTGCTTCCCATTCCCATGTTCTTTATTAATATAGTAACCATAAGACTCAGCTTGCTGGGATAGTCCCAGTTATGCCTGTTCTACTGGCATAATTATTAAAACTGCCTCCTTTCTGGAACTTCAGGGAACCAGAAAGTACTAGGGCAATCGCAGAGAGGGAGGAGCCTGATAAAGAGCCCCAGTAAAGCTGTTTTTGAACTCCTAGGTCCACCCACAACCTGTGCATGCATGGATCTGATCTTAGATACCAAAGACTGAGCTAACAGAAATACCTCCACCCACGTCCCAAACTGACCACTGGGTGGTGCACATGAGGGACAGTTCCAAATAACCTGCAAACGCTTCAACAACTGCACTGACAGTGGTACCACTGCCCACAGAAGGTAGGTTGAAACTTGTAGCCTGAATCAAAGCCGGACATGTACATGCTGTCACAAAAATATCCAAACCTATTCAAGTACCTACTAAAACAACAACAAAAAATTCAATATCCTTTGTAGAATTTAAGCAAGACCCAATCTCGTAATATTCAAAATGTCCAAGAAACAATCCCAAATTACTCAATGTATGAAGAACCCCAGAAATCTCAACTCACATGGAAAAAGACAATCAACAGGCACCAACAAGATGACACAGATAATAGAATTTTCTGACACAGACTTTAAAGCAGCTATAATAAAAATGTAGAAAGAGCAATCGCAAACATTCTTGAAATGCAAGTTAAAATTAAAAGTATCTGCAAAGAAATAGAATATATAAAGAAGAACCAAGTGGAAATTTTAGGCCTGAAAAATAAAATTGAAATTTTGAAACCTCATTTGATACATTCAATAGCAGAATAGCAGTGACAGAGGAAAGTTAGTGAACTTAAAGATGTAGCAACAGAAATTGTCAAGTCTGAACAAGAGATAGAAAAAAAAAGATTGAAAAAAATAAACAGAGCCAAAGGGATCTGTAAGATTACAATAAAATGTCTAACATTCCTGTTGTTGGAGTCCTAGAAGAAACGGGGGAAGAGTGTGGTGCTGAGAAATACTTGAAGAACTAATAGACAAAACTTCCCCAGCTTTTGGGCTTCCCTGGTGGCGCAGTGGTTAAGAATCTGCCTGCCAATGCAGGGGACATGGGTTCGAGCCCTGGTCCAGGAAGATCCCACGTGCCACGGAGCAACTAAGCCCATGTGCCCCAACTACGAGCTGCATGCCACAACTACAAGCCTGCGCTCTAGAGCCCATGAGCCACAACTGCTGAGCCAGCATGCCACAACTACTGAAGCCCGCACGTCTAGAGCCCGTGCTCCGCAACAAGAGAAGCCACCGCAATGAGAAGCCCACGCACTGCAACAAAGAGTAGCCCCCACTCGTCGCAACTAAAAGCCCACGCACAGCAATGAAGACACAACACAGCCAAAAATGAAAATAAATAAATTTATAAAAAACAAAAAACAAAAACAAAAAAACTTCCCCCGTTCTAGAGAAGACCTACAAATTCAAGAAACTAAGTGAATCCCAAACAGGATAAACCCAAAAAGTTCAAGTGTAGAAACATTACAATTAAACCACTAAAAACAAAAGGCAAGGAAAAGTCTTGAAAGCAGCAAGAGAAAAATGACGCATTACCTATAGTAGAACAATTTCTTAAATAACAATGGATTTCTCATCAGAAACCATGGTGGACAGAAAAAAGGGGTAGAGCATTTTTAAAGTGCTGGAAGAAAACTGTGAATCTAGAATTTTATATTCAGAGAGAATATCCTTCAAAAATAAAGGTGAATTAAAGAAATTCTCAGATGAAGAAAAACTAAGATAATTTGGAGACAAAAGACCTGGTCTAAAAGAATTGCTGAAGGAAGTTCTTCAGGCA
Organism: Physeter macrocephalus; assembly: GCF_002837175.3. NCBI lineage: Eukaryota > Metazoa > Chordata > Mammalia > Artiodactyla > Physeteridae > Physeter > Physeter macrocephalus. The sequence continues at coordinate 14,120,212 of NC_041234.1, forward strand.
GAAGGGAAATGATACCAAAGGGAAACCTGGAACATCAGGATTGAAGGAAGAGCACCAGAAATTGTAAATATCTGGGAAAAAAGAAGACACAAATTATCAATACCAGAAATGAAAGAGATGCTGTTGCTAAAGAGTCCACAGACTTGAAAAGGATAATAAGGGAATTATCAACAACTCTATGCATATAAATTGAACAGCTAAGATGAAATGGACTGTTTCCTTGAAAGCCACAAACCACCAAAACTCACCCAATATGAACTGTATAATCTGAATAGCCCTATAACTATTAAATAAATCTAACAAAACATGTACATAGTCTGTATGTTGAAAACTACAAAAAAAGAAAAAGGAAAACCTAAGAAATCAGAGAAGACCTAAATACATGTAAAACATATTATGTTCATGGAATGGAAGACTCAGTATATTAAGGATGTTAATTCTCTCCAAATTGCTCAGTATTTTAAAAATAATACTAATAAAAATTCCAGTAGTATTTTTTGTAAATATAGGCAAACTGATTTAAAGTTTATAGGGGAGGGAAAATGAAGTAGAATAGCGAAAACAGTTTTGAAAAAGAAGAATAAAATGGGAAGAATCTTTCTAATAGATATTAAAACTTACTATATAACTAGGATAATCAAGAAAGGAGAGAAATACACGTAGAACGATAGAATAGAGAGTCCAGAAAAATAGAAATATGGCTATTTAGTTTTTACAAGGGTCTAAAAGGAATCCAATGGAGAAAGAATAGTCTCTTCAACAAATGGTTTTAGAACAATTGATCATTCATGTACAAAACCAGAACAAAACAAACCAACAAAAATCCTTTAACCTACCTCACACTTTATACAAGGCTTATTTCAAAATGGATCATAGATTTAAATTTAAACATAAAATTATAAAACTTTTAGAAGGAAACATAGGAGAACATCTTTGTGACATGAATTTAGGTTGAAGACTTGGTAGACATAGCACCAACAATACAATCTATTAAAAAAACTGATAAATTGAAGTTTATCAAAATTAAAAATTTTTGCTCTGTGAAAGACACCGTTAAGAGGAAAAAAGTTACAGCCTGTGAGAACACATTTTCAAATCATGTATCTGACAAAGGATATGTATCTAGAACATATAAAGGGCTCTCAAAACTCAGCAGTAAGAAAATGGACAATCTAATTAAAAGTGGGAAAGGCCTCGAGCAGACACTTCACCAAAGTGGTTGTAAGGATGGCTAATAAGTATATAAAAAGATGTTCAATGTCATTAGTCATTAGGGAAATGCAAGTTACAACCACAATGAGATACCACTATACAACTCTTAGAATGGCCGAAATAAAAAATACTGACATTATCAAGTGCTGATGAGGATGCAAAGTAACAAGAACTCTCACATAATTCTGGTGGGAATACAAAAAGGTATAGCCACTCTGAAAAAGTGGCTTGATACTTTTTAAAAAGTTAAACAAGCACTTATCATATGATCCAGTTATACTACTCCTGAGTATTTACCCAAGAGTAAGAATTGGCAATCTTTTTCTATAAAGAAGTAGATGGGCAATATTTTAGACTTTGCAGGTCATACAATATCTGTCACAGCGGTTCAGTTCTACTGTTATAATGCAAAAGTAGCCATAGACAATATGTTTTTTTAAAAATGAGTGTGAATGTGTTCCAATGAAATATTATTAAGAAAACAGGTGGTAGAACAGATGTGACATGAATGTTCTCTGTAGTTTGTTGACCCCTGCCCTAAAGAAATAAAAACTTACGTTCACACAAAAACCTGTACGCTACTGTTTAACGCAGCTTTATTCATAATTGCCAAACATTGGAAAGAACCTAAATGTCTTTCAGTAGGTAAACAGATAAGCAAACTGTGGTGCAGTCATTCAATGGCATACTACTCAGTAATAAAATAACTACCGATAAACACAACAAGTTGGATGGATCTCAAGGGAATTATGCTGAATATAAAAAGTCAATACCAAGGTTACATACTGTATGATTCCATTTATATGACGTTCCAAAAAACAAAACTACAGTGATGGAGAACAGATCAGTGATTGCCAGGGGGTGTGGCGGGGCCAACGTAACTTTAAAGGCATAGCACAAGGGAGTTTATTGAGGTGTTCTCTATACTGTTTGTGATGCTGTTAACAACTTTATGAGTATGTTAAAATTCATAGAACTTTTCATGTGTTAAAACTGATAGAAAAAAGTTGATTTTACTTTATGGTAATTAAAAAAATAAAATGCAGAGAAAATACAAACTGCCCCCTTTCTCTCAGATTATCCCATCTTGGATGATAAATTATTTGGTCAGCTTACTTATCAATTCTTTCACGACAATAATATCTACTCCTAATTTTATTCCTCATTTACAGATGAGGAAACTGAGGCCCATAGCTATTTGATTACTGGTGGTTGTGCTAAGCATTGAACCTATGATACCTGAATGTAAAGCTTGGGCTTTATCTATAAGGTTATACAACCTCCATCAGATGGCTGTGCACCAGGTCAGCTGCCTCTGTGAAGTCGGTCTGATTACATCACGCCATCCTTTTTGGTGAAAGTTATCAACAAGTTCTGAGATAGGTTGGGCAGGGAGGACCTCTCTCGGGAGTTAACATTTCAGGCCTAAATGAAAGGAGGACGTGAACCATGTGAATTTCAATGGTAATGTGTGTTACAAGTATGGGAAACATCAAGTGCAACATTTGAAGCAAGATCAGATCCATGTGTTCACCTAGTAGAAGAAGTACAGTGTGACTCAGGTAGAGAGAGTGAAATGGAGAGTAGTAGGGTAAACACTCAGAGAAGTAGACATTGCCCAGGTTATGTAGAGCTTTGCAAGTCAGAGTGGAGACTTTGGATTTTAATGTAGGTATGTTGGAAAACCAATGAAGAGTTCTAAATAGGGAGGTGATTCATCTGATTTATGTTTTAAATCAGTCTGCACTATAGGGGGCAAGCATGAAAGTGGAGTAGAGGGGGATCAGTTAGGAGACTATGGCCATATTTCAGGGTGGAAATGAGGATGACTTTGGCTAGAGTGGTACCTGTGATAGTTAATGGAAAGCAGTGAGATTCAGGATATATTCCCAAGCAGGGGTGACAGGATTTGCTGATGGGTTAGATAGGAGTCTAAGAGAAAGAGACGGTTTCCAAGTTCTGGGCTAAGCACTGTAAAAGTTTTATCTCAGTGCAGTGGAATCAATGAGAAGCGGTCAGATTGAGGATATATTTCTGAAGAAAGATACAACAGGGCTTGATAATAGACTGGAGGAAGGGTAGAAGGAAAAGGGCAGAATGAAAGATGACTCCTAAGTTTTAAGACTGAGAAAATGGGTAAACAGAGTTACTATAAAATAAGGCAGGAAACACTGAGGAAGCAGTAGGTTTGGGAGGGGAGTTGAAAATGATACTTCTTAATCCAAGTGGAAATAGCAAGCAGTGGTTCCATATATGAATCTGGTGTGTGGGAACGAGATCAGGGCAGGAGATGTAAATTTTGGAGTTATCACCATCTAGATCTTATTTAAAAGTCACAGGACGGGATGAGATCACCTAGGGATAGAGTGTGCATAAAAAAGAGGAACAGACTGTGCCCTAGGACACTGTATTCTTTAGAGGTCGGGAAAAGAAGGATGCGTTAGCAAATGAAATTGAGGAGGAGCAAGCCAATGAGGTAGGAGGAAAATCTGGCAAACCAAGTGAAGGAAAGGTTTCAAGGAGGAGAGTGTCACCAGCTGTGTGAAATGTTGCTGAGAGGTCAAGGGAGCCAGGGACTGAAAACTGATCATAGGGCTTGGTATTAAGTAGGTTGGTTACTGGTGACCTTGATAAGAACCTTTTCAGAGTAGAGGGAATAAAAGTCTGAAAATGGGAGGTGAGAATGTGGAGACTAACTCTTTCATGCTAGATCTGTCTTATAAGGAGTGGAATAAGAGGGGCATGACTTCAAGTGGATGATTTTCAAGTGGGTCCAAATGTCGTACAGTTCACGGTTGATAAGAGTGTCTGGGTAATTACAACGTTTCAAGGACACATTGTTAGGAAGCTCTATTGTAATTAGAGTTTTAAATCAATAAAAGTTATTTTCTATCTTGAAATATAAATGTGTATTAAATGATGAAGCAGAACCAAATTAATATTTAATTCACTATGAGGATAATCTTTGAGGTCAATTCCATACATTTAAATGAAGCAAAAGACTAGCTCTGAAGATAGCTTAATAACTTTACATCTTTGAGAGGCATCTCTAAAATCACAATAGCTGATACAGCTGTCTTTGGAGCTAGTCATTTAATACATGGCACTGACCCACTTTCCTCTTTATTTAAGAGTTAGCTATTCAGTTGAATCTTGTCCTTGCAATGTGAAGAAAAGTAATATAATTTGTTGTACATTTTGTAGTCAAAATTATAGAGTTCATATAACAAAAGGATCTGTTGCAAGTGAATGTAGACTAAATCATAGAATACTGAACTTGTTTTTTAAAACAGTAGTTTTTTCAGTATGAGGAATTTAAATTACCGTTTGATTACCGTTTGTTCTCATTTCTTTTTGTTTTAAATTTATTTATTGAATTTTGGCTTCGTTGGGTCTTCGTTGCTGTGCATGGGCTTTCTCTAGTTGTGGCAAGCGGGGGCTACTCTTGGCTGTGGTGCGCGGGCTTCTCATTGCGGTGGCTTCTCTTGTGGCAGAGCGTGGGCTCTAGGTGCATGGGCTTCAGTAGTTGTGGCACGCGGGCTCAGTAGTTGTGGCTTGCAAGCTCTAGAGCGCGGGCTCAGTAGTTGTGGCGCACGGGCTTAGTTGCTCTGCGGCATGTGGGGGTCTTCCTGGGCCAGGGATTGAACCCGTGTCCCCTGCATTGGCAGGTGGATTCTTAACCACTGCGCCACCAGGGAAGCCCCCTCTTTCTTTTTGATGTTAGACAAATTGACTTCCAAGTTATTTACTTGAGTAGTCATTTATATCTAGCCGATGCATAGGCAATTTTGAAGATTGAGGTGTCTCTTGTTTTACTTTCCCTCAATAAATATAGTAAAAAATGGTTTATGGTTGGGGTGAAAGGAGAATCACCTTTCCCATCAACAGCAAGACTGTGTTACTGTCCAAATATAGCAAATCTCCTGTATGATATTAGGTGTTATGGTTTTCATATTTAAAAGCCTGATTTCTTTCCCCTTTCACTCAAGATGAAACACCTCTTGATTCACTGGCAGGTAATGACAAAACATTGCCCAAACTGCCAGACTGAGACTAGAGCAAAATTCCACTAGAACAGCAAGCACCCTCTTTCCCTTTGCCCAGCCCTGACTCAGACTCATAAATTAGCATAGCAAGTGATGGATATTTTTCCAAGTGAGAAACAGAGTTTTCCTAGAGCCAAGGAATAAAGTAACTGATTCAAACTTTTGCAAACCATCAGGAACACTGATGACAGAAACCACATAACAAACTTTATCAAGTTTTTTCCAGTTTGGCTCTGAAAACAAAGCCAAGAAGAGATGTGTTTTTTAAAAGAAGAATCATTAAAATAAAAAACAAAACTCAACCAAGGACAGGTGAGCAATAGTTAATTTTAATTAATGATCACCAAGTCATAGACTCACAGATGTTGTGAATATTCATTTTTTAAACCACTCTTGTACCTTTTCCTAAATGGTTCCTTTTCTAAAACAAACACCCACGATCTCAACCCTGTGGGACATAACTTCTTAGTATAACTCAAGGTCTTCATAAGCATAAATTTATATGAAACTTTTATGATGTCAAAATTTCTTAGTAACATAGCAAGTATAATATTGAAATGAATAAATTGTAATCTAACAAATTATATATAATATTATCCTCTTTTTATTCTCATTTTCATCTCTAGGGTGTTTTCAGTGTCATAGGAGCCATATGAGGTCAACAGTTGACATGAAATATGTAGAATTTGGAAATAATTTAGAGAAAAGCAAAAATAATGATAAGAATGAGGTCTTCGGAAGTCAGCAGTTTGAACAAAGAGATTGAATGTGTTTTCCAAAAAAAGACGGTTTTAATTTATTTTTGTTCTGCTTGTTTGTGGAATACAAAAATGATTATAGTACCACCAGTTAGCATTTAAAATAAGCAAGAAAGGCCTTCCCTGATGGTGCAGTGGTTAATCCACCTGCCAGTGCAGGGGACACGGGTTCAATCCCTGGTCCGGGAAGATCCCACCTGCCACGGAGCAACTAAGCCCGTGCGCCACAACTACTGAGCCTGCGCTCTAGAGCCCGTGAGCCACAACTACTGAGCTCAGAAGCCTAGAGCCCATGCACCGCAACAAGACAAGCCACCGCAATGAGAAGCCCATGCACCGCAACAAAGAGTAGCCCCCACTCACTGCAACTAGAGAAAGCCCCCG
>NC_041234.1:14127569-14174508 GCF_002837175.3 Physeter macrocephalus
GGGGGCTACTCTTGGCTGTGGTGCGCGGGCTTCTCATTGCGGTGGCTTCTCTTGTGGCAGAGCGTGGGCTCTAGGTGCATGGGCTTCAGTAGTTGTGGCACGCGGGCTCAGTAGTTGTGGCTTGCAAGCTCTAGAGCGCGGGCTCAGTAGTTGTGGCGCACGGGCTTAGTTGCTCTGCGGCATGTGGGGGTCTTCCTGGGCCAGGGATTGAACCCGTGTCCCCTGCATTGGCAGGTGGATTCTTAACCACTGCGCCACCAGGGAAGCCCCCTCTTTCTTTTTGATGTTAGACAAATTGACTTCCAAGTTATTTACTTGAGTAGTCATTTATATCTAGCCGATGCATAGGCAATTTTGAAGATTGAGGTGTCTCTTGTTTTACTTTCCCTCAATAAATATAGTAAAAAATGGTTTATGGTTGGGGTGAAAGGAGAATCACCTTTCCCATCAACAGCAAGACTGTGTTACTGTCCAAATATAGCAAATCTCCTGTATGATATTAGGTGTTATGGTTTTCATATTTAAAAGCCTGATTTCTTTCCCCTTTCACTCAAGATGAAACACCTCTTGATTCACTGGCAGGTAATGACAAAACATTGCCCAAACTGCCAGACTGAGACTAGAGCAAAATTCCACTAGAACAGCAAGCACCCTCTTTCCCTTTGCCCAGCCCTGACTCAGACTCATAAATTAGCATAGCAAGTGATGGATATTTTTCCAAGTGAGAAACAGAGTTTTCCTAGAGCCAAGGAATAAAGTAACTGATTCAAACTTTTGCAAACCATCAGGAACACTGATGACAGAAACCACATAACAAACTTTATCAAGTTTTTTCCAGTTTGGCTCTGAAAACAAAGCCAAGAAGAGATGTGTTTTTTAAAAGAAGAATCATTAAAATAAAAAACAAAACTCAACCAAGGACAGGTGAGCAATAGTTAATTTTAATTAATGATCACCAAGTCATAGACTCACAGATGTTGTGAATATTCATTTTTTAAACCACTCTTGTACCTTTTCCTAAATGGTTCCTTTTCTAAAACAAACACCCACGATCTCAACCCTGTGGGACATAACTTCTTAGTATAACTCAAGGTCTTCATAAGCATAAATTTATATGAAACTTTTATGATGTCAAAATTTCTTAGTAACATAGCAAGTATAATATTGAAATGAATAAATTGTAATCTAACAAATTATATAAAATATTATCCTCTTTTTATTCTCATTTTCATCTCTAGGGTGTTTTCAGTGTCATAGGAGCCATATGAGGTCAACAGTTGACATGAAATATGTAGAATTTGGAAATAATTTAGAGAAAAGCAAAAATAATGATAAGAATGAGGTCTTCGGAAGTCAGCAGTTTGAACAAAGAGATTGAATGTGTTTTCCAAAAAAAGACGGTTTTAATTTATTTTTGTTCTGCTTGTTTGTGGAATACAAAAATGATTATAGTACCACCAGTTAGCATTTAAAATAAGCAAGAAAGGCCTTCCCTGATGGTGCAGTGGTTAATCCACCTGCCAGTGCAGGGGACACGGGTTCAATCCCTGGTCCGGGAAGATCCCACCTGCCACGGAGCAACTAAGCCCGTGCGCCACAACTACTGAGCCTGCGCTCTAGAGCCCGTGAGCCACAACTACTGAGCTCAGACGCCTAGAGCCCATGCTCCGCAACAAGAAGCCTCCGCAATAAGAAGCCTGCACACCGCAACTAGAGAAGCCCATGCACAGCAACGAAGACCCAACGCAGCCAAAAAATTAATTAATTAATTAATTAAATTTATAAAAATAAAATAAAATCATCAAAGAAAGTATAAGAACAGAAAAAAATACGACAAAGAGGTTAAAAGTAAAATAAGCACACAGAATGTAGCCCAAGAGGCTCTATGTTGTATTAATATGTGCTTGCAAGAGATGCACCACCTATTTGGCTCTGTGCTCCCCTGAAGCAGATGTAAAGATGTATCACAGTAAATTACATCATACAGACAAAGTTTTTAGAACAACCACACCTTTTCCTAGTACTGAGACCAGAGTAATAGGCTATTATGTTACACAATTATCAGCAACCTCAGCAACTTCCTTTCGGTGAATATAGCAATGGATTTCATAGGGCTGCTTTTTAAAAATTTCCTTAATGAATGACTGTGACATAATATCAAGAACATTCAAGAGAAGCATTCTAGGAGATAGTAAGACAATATGGGGCAGGAATGTCTCACGGTCAGTCTGACATAATATAGAGTAAAGCTTTAGACCTGAGCTCTTCAGTACAGTAGCCACTAGCTACATGAGGCTACTTACATTTAAATTTAAATTAATTAAAATTAAATAAAACTAAAAACTTGGTTCCTCCATCACACTAGCCACATTTCAAGTTCTCAGTGGCCATCTGTGGCTGGTCCTACAATGTTGGACAGCACCTATAAAAACTGTTTTCATCTTTGTAGAAAGTTCTATTGGACATTGCTGGTTTAGACTTGTAAAAAAAGAATGTACTGAATATTTTTCAGACAAGCTACTTGTGATAGTCACTGAGAAATTGTGAGTTCAAGGTTATACTCTCACAGCTACCAGTAGGGCACCGATATCACATTCTTTGTTAAAGCCAGAACGATAGCTTTAATAGGTAATGCAGAGGTCTTAGGAATTTCCTCCCAGAAAAGAAGGGAATGGTAGTGGGCTTAATGCTTATTGAACAAGGCTGATGAAAGGCAGTGTGTAGTAATAAAAAGAATAAGGTGAGACAATAGGAAATACTTTCAAGAGTTGGGGAGGGTGCTTTATAGTTGTTCACAAATATGAGAATACAATGAACAGTTATTTTTCAATTATGAATGAGTGGCCTCCTGCCCCTTGAAATGCTATGAGCTTGAAGATTTGATTATATACCTAATAATAGTTTTGAACAGTGATCATTATCTTCACTTCTGAAAGTTTTATTATCAGCCTAAGCAGAATATCCTGGGAATATAGAAAATGACGATCTTTTGCAACTGATTTTGTTACAAACTCAGAATTCATAAACCTAGATAATATTTGAAATTATTCCCTTCTTCCCACACGCGAAACACTGTTGTAATCCTTTTGGTATCAGCTTCATAGGCATTTTACAAAATACATAAGGAAAAAGGACATGGTCTCACTGCTTCTACCTTTGTTCCCCTATAAATATCCTCAACATAGGTGATCCTCTATAAATGTAAGTCAGATCATAGCACTCCTCCATTCAGAGTTTTGCAATGGCTGCCATCTCACTTGGAATTAGTGCTGAAGTCCCTCTAATGGCCAATTGGGCCTTCCATGATTAGCCTGTTATCTTACTCACCTCCTCTCCTACCCCTTACTCTAGGCTCAGTCAGCTCCAGCCACACTGGCATCTCTGCTCTTTCCCAAACAAAACACACATGATCCTACCTCAGGGCCTCTGCTTTAGCTGTGCACTTTGACCCGTTCTTCCACAAGACATCATTTAGTTGACTCCCTCATCTTCTCCTTCAAGTCTTTGCATAAGCCTCGCCTTTTTAATGAGATTGTCTCCGACTGCTCTATTTAATACTGCCACCTACCCACCCCTTCCCAGCCCCCTAACCACTGCATTCCCTGTGCTGCATACCTCACTCTAGTTTTATTTTTCTCACTGCACTTACCCTATAATATATTGTAGTAGTATATAATTGATTTATTCCTTACATTCATTGTCTATTATCTATCTCATCTGTCTAGACTTTAAGTTCCACAAAGAGCTCTTTATTTTGTTAACTAACGTATCCGCAGCAATAAGGAGAGTGCCTGGCACACAGTAGGTACTCACAAAATATTGGTTGAATGCATGAATGACTTCATAAGAATTTCTCTTTCTAAATACATAAAATGACATTTCTCCTGTTTCAACACTGATTTCTGGCTGTTTCCAAATATCAAGTCACTAAATTGTGTAATTTTATAGTTGGAAAGGCCCTTGACCGTAACGTAGCACAATCATGCCTTTATGTATATAAGTAAACCGTTGACCCAGAGAGATTAAGTGACAGCACAAGGTCAACCAGCTAATTTACAGCAGAGCTAGAGGACTAGAGAGCCTCAATCCAACTACAAAATATGATTTTTCAACACTAGGTATATTCAGAAGAGTATACCACTGTCTCTGAGAGTTATACCAGAAAGAGATGCTAACATATTTTCAGCTACAGCATCATCATTGTAATAAGCGTATATCCTCATGTACAGCATGAACTTGAATGAGTAAATTTAAGATTCTTTAAAATAGCATCACAAAACTTTAGAAATACTTCAGATAACCCCTCACCAAACTACAGTTTTTAAATATAGTGCTTTACTTGGAGTAAAAATTAAGTATTTCTAGAAAAAGAATTAGGATCTAATCATAAATACATAAATTAAACCTTGATCATTTTCTACTTCCTTTATATTTTTTGTCGTCTGGGTTCTACTTTATTCCCTTGCTGACAGCTGCGGTCTTAATGTGCATCTTTGAGAAAATAGGTGCTTTTTGGTTCAAACCACTTTTATCTTTAGCTTATTAGAAGCATCCATATATCATAGCCTGGGGAAAGAAGATAGAATAGGGCATCTTTCTTGCATATAAATCATGGCTTGTGGATCACTGCTGTTAATTAAAAATCCTTGCAAGGCTAAATTCAACATGATGGAAGCTTAGGACATCCCTGCTAAAGGACAAACCTGGAAGGAAAAGTATCTTCAAATTTCTATGAGAGAGAAAGTAGGATTGGGTCATTGTGAATCCCTCCTTGGGAGTCAGGGTTAAAATTACTTATGTATACTATACTACACCATAATTTGTTGCTGATAGTGTGAGGTGAACCCACTTTTCCTTGGTGTAATTGGGTTACTTTTTTGTTTCAGGGATGTTTGCTTTTTTCACTCTTTTCTGGCAACATAGTAATCGTAGTATTAAGTAGAGATAGGAAACATGCAGCCTTGATCATATAATGTGTGAATTTCACAAGGTCAGAACAAAATAAGCAGAATTTTCACCATCCCATTTTAGTGACATATTCAAAAAAGAGGCCCATTAGCCTTGAGTCTGGTTTGCATGGTTGTTTGATACCCTTAATGCATAAAGGAGAATGGTTAGCGTAGGTGTCTTTTCAAGGTATGAATGGATATTTATTTTAGGGTTGTGATTACTTATGCTCCTGGTTGGTGCCAGTCAGGTCAATAGGATTATATTCCAGAAATTGATTTTTCCCCCAATGAGTAAATAATGAAGTAAGTTAACCTCATCTACTTCCTAATCTAAAACCTTTCACTTGTACCGGGAGGAAAGGCAGCTGCCTTCGCTTGAGATGTGCTTGTGCACAAGGCCAATAAACACCTTTGGGCTTTATATGAAGGTCATGCAAAGCTGATCATTTGGGAAATGTGTACAGTTGAAGTGCATCTTCTCTTCCTTGCTGTCATCAATCCTGGCTTTCAGAGATGTCTTCACCTATGTTAAAGGGTGAACACAGTACTGCATTGATCATGGACATGGCTGCTGCCCTGAGAGTTTCTCTTTCATTTATTTTAAGTGTTTTTTCAGATACGAGCATGGAAAGAAAACAGCACTTAGCTGGAAATGAAAATAAAAAGACAGGTGGAAAGTAGTGGTTGTTTAGATTATGAATTATCTGGGCTTGCTTTATACAGTGCCTGTTATTTTATTACTGCACAACCTGTGGCTTCTTGAAGGATCCTAACACACCCGGAAATCACAATTAGACTTAAAGATTTGACTCTCTTGTTATAGATGGAATCACCTAGTGGTCAAAGTAGTTCCATTTTGTTTCTTCATGATTCACATAGCTAATAATAATGATGGTATCCAACATAAGCATACATTTACTGCATGCCAGGCAGAACAGTAATACTTTACTTGTATTCTTTCATTTCATCCTTTTAGGATCAGAAATCTAGCTAGCAGTGGTTTCAGGAATCAGGGTCAGGCCATCTGATTCCAGTATCTGGGTGTTTGGGCACTGGACTTCACATAGTTAGTGGTAAGCAACAGAAATCATTATCCTCCAAGTCATTCATTAGCTGTTTATGCCTCCTGTGTAGATACAGGATTATATTAGAGAGAACCTTTGGAGAGCTTCCCATTCATTTGAGGAAATGAAAAATAAAAGGGCTGAAAAACATAAAAAGTGATAACTTAATTGAAAATTATTTTTCCTTTCCTTCTCTGATGTTTTAGAAATTAGCACTATCTTTCCTATTTGATAAAATTTAGAACTTTGATGCAATTTTGATTACTCCTTTATTTTTCGCTGTGATTGTTAATGAGAAAGATGTTCACAATATTGAAAATTAAAAAATAGATAAAATCTGTCTTTTCTGGCAGACAACATTTCAATATATGGGGTTGAGGTTAAGTGACTTACTTGGGGAAACTGTGAATTCTGAGAGGAGAAATATATAGCTGGTCTTAGGAAAAATTTTTCTCTCATTTGTTCCCGAAACATCTGCTAAGCGCCCACTGTATACCAGGTAATGTGCTAAGCACTAAGACCCACCAGTTCTAGGTTAATGTCCCCTCTTATCTACTCCCCAAACCCATTAGACTTTCCCCAAACTGTATTTTAATTTTCTGATGATTTGTCTTATTTCCCTCCAGACACGGTAAGAGCAGGACGCACATCTACTATGTGTAATACACAATCGTAAGTGCCTAATAGAATATTTGGTACATGCTGGCTGAGGGAGAGAGAGGTAGACCTCACTCTGTCTGCGTTCTTCCTGGACATACAGCTAGACTCAGTTTTTCCAACCACCCTTGAACATGTATCTGAGTAATGGCCAATGGAATGTAAGCAGACAGGATAAGTAACTCTTCCAGGACTGGCCCATGGAAACCTTCCACTTAGGATCCTCTCTCTTTCCCCATCCATAAGCTAAATCCAGAGGACTCCGATGACCTCAAGGAAAGCAGGCCTATAAGATGGAGAGAGCTTTGGTCCCTGAATGTAACATAGCTACCTCTCCCTGTGGTCAACCCTCACTGGAGTGGAAAGTGAGAGAAAAAATAATGTTTTATTGTGTTAAGCCAGAATTTTCTGGTTCATAGGTTGCAGAAGCTGGGTTTATTTACCTTAACTAATACAGAATAATGAATAAAAGAATGAATGAGCCCTCCTGTCATCAGGGGTTCTCAGTTTAATTTTTGAGTTTTGGAAATTTCATCTTTCCTATTTGAAGAGGCTTTTAGAAATCATTGAGTATTTGAAAAATACGAAAGACATTTTTATGACACTTGCATAACGTGTGCTCAGAGGAACCACTTGGGAGAGTTATACTGGGAATCTGAAAATCTTTTGCCTCCACATATGTAAGATAGGCCAGCTCCCAAGGGATATAAAGATAAAAAACAAAATTCATGCCCTCAGGGAACTTGCATTCTGGTGGGGAGAAGAGGAGAGTAAATAGAAACTTACAACTCTGTGTCATGACTTGTACTCAAGCAATCCTCTCTGGTTTCTCTGTACTCCCTCCCGACCTACAGTCTTGCCTGTGGCTTTATCATGTGTGTGCTGACAGCTTTCCCTGTATATCCCACCCCAAGAAACACTTCCTCTGAGATCCAACTGCTTACCTGATATCTCAGTTGGATGTCTCACAAGCATCTCAAAGTCAACACATCCGAATTGGAACTCATAATTGACCCTCACCAAACCTGGTTTCTCAGCACAAAAAAATGGCGCCACCATTCCTCCTACATAGTTGGGCAAGTAGCAAGTTTGTGAATCATTCTTGACACCTTCCTTTTCCCCATTCCTTATGTCATCTCAACCACAGAGTCCTGTCAACTTTACCTTCTCACTGTTTCCCAAATCCTCCTACTGTTCTCCGTCTTGGCCTCCATTCTAATCTAAGCCTGGGCCATAGCAAATGCTACCAAACTAGCTGCCCCATATATATTCCAATATGTCTTTTATCCAATACCTACATTGCATCCAGAATGACACTTTAAAAATAGAAATATGACTATGTATCTTTTTAATTGAGTACCTTTTGATGACATCCCATTTTCCATAGGTGAAAATAAAATCCTTAACAATTTCAGTATCCTTGAATTTTATGGCCCTGTCTACCTCACCACTCCCATCTCACACCAATCTCTCTCCATGGCTTCATTGCCCTGGCCTGTTTTTTTTCTTTTTTTTTTTTTTTTTAATGAAAGCTTCTTTATTTAGTTATTTATTTATTTTTTTGGCTGTGTTGGGTCTTCGTTTCTGTGCAAGGGCTTTCTCTAGTTGCGGCGAGCAGGGGCCACTTTTCATCGTGGTGCGCGGGCCTCTCACTGTCGCGGCCTCTCTTGTTGTGGAGCACAGGCTCCAGATGCGCAGGCTCAGTAGTTGTGGCTCACGGGCCTAGTTGCTCCGCGGCATGTTGGATCTTTCCAGACCAAGGCTCGAACCTGTGTCGCCTGCATCGGCAGGAGGATTCTCAACCACTGCGCCACCAGGGAAGCCCCTGGCCTGTTTCTTGAATGTGTTCCACGCTCCTTGCCATATCAGGGCTGTTCTCTCACCGGAAATGCTCCCCGAGTTTTGTCTCAGCAAAAACATCATACCCAACCAAAGGAAGCCTCCCCCACCCTTCTGCTGTATATCAGGTTCCTTTCCCTCTTCTTACACTTATAATTGGAATTAAGTATATAATTGTAATTAGATAGTTAATTATGGCCTCCCCCATTTGACCTTATGCTCTATGGGAACAGAGAGAAGGTCTCTGTTCACTGCTGTACTCCTAGTGCCTAGGACAGGGTCTGACATAAGTAAGATAAGTAAGATAATAAATAATTAAACACATGATGCAATACAGACATATCAGAGAGGGAACTAACCACAGCAGGGGCGTTGGAGATGCTTTTCCGAAGAACATACCTGAGTTTCTCTAGCAAGGATCAGTAGAAACTGGCCAATAAAAGATGGTGATTAAGATCTTCTTGGAAAGTATACCTGAAGCACTTGCTGTGAGTCAGGTGTAGTGGTAAGCATTTCATATTCCCTACACCATTTTACATTTGAAGAAGCTGAAACACAGAAATTGAAGAATTCCCCAACATAACAGAGTCAGGATTTACATCCAGATGTTTTGACTTGAGAGGCCCTAGGACATTATAACTGTAGACCTTTTTCTGTGAAAGAGCTTCAGAATGTAACAAACAGTAATAGTTTATAAAAATCAGCAGAACCATGTCCCTGGTTTGGGGCCCTGTTCTATAAGACCCCAGGAGCAAATTTATAATCAGTGGAACTATAGCAAACTAAGGATTGGAGATATCTGCCTTTGCAGTTGGTGGTGATCTGGCCTGATTGATGGGGCTAGGATTGGGTAGGTCTGCTTGTCTGAAGTGAACTGCAGTATGACTGGCCTGCTGGGAGAAGGGACTCCGCTCGTGAGGCAAGCAACTGGGTGAGGTGAGTGATTGTTCTCTACTCCTGGAGTGAGTGGAATTGTAGATGACAGTCTGCCTTGGCTTGTAGGTCCTCATCAAGGAAATGATCTCAAGTAAAATCACACTGGAGAACATTTACAAACTAGGAAGTCTCTCTGAAAGGGACAGGGTTCAAGAAAGTAGTTTAAGAAGCTAAAATGACTACAGCTCTGCCTTGCTTTTAGTTTTTCCACGTCGTTTATTTTCTTGGCAAAATTTTTGGAATATTAAATTATCCAGAGAGAGGGGGAAATGGTATGTCCAGGATTCACCTGGATATTGCATAAGCAGTATCTGCATTCTCTGTGATTTCCTGTGCCCTGTTTACCAAGTTCTG
This sequence comes from Physeter macrocephalus, assembly GCF_002837175.3. Lineage (NCBI taxonomy): Eukaryota > Metazoa > Chordata > Mammalia > Artiodactyla > Physeteridae > Physeter > Physeter macrocephalus. The sequence goes on from NC_041234.1 coordinate 14,137,369, forward strand.
GAGCCAAGAACACCCTCCCTTTGTACTTTCTGTAGATTTCTCTACAGGTCTAATCTTGCCACTCTTTCCTGATACACTGGACAGTGATTCTTTCAGTCAGTTCTCTTCCCTCCACCTCCACAAGTTAAATAACTCCTGTCAGCCAGTATGCATTTTGGAAATGTCAGGAGAGGAGTTCTGACTTTAACTGACCGTGAGATTGTTATCAGTCTTCTTTGAAACACTGCTGGCAGTGTGTGGGTAATGACCCAGTTACAGTATTATTGGATATGGTTTTAACACAAAGCTTTTAAAAGGCATTTGGCGAAGACCAACTCTTTCTGTAAAGCTCAACTGGAAATAAAGCAATGTTCACTCCTCCCATGACCTTGTTCACCAAGGTCATTAAACATTTTGTTACTTTAACGGATGTCTTTTGTTGTTGTTTTTCTATTCCTATAGGCAGCATACCAACAAGTAGAAGAAAAATATCACGTTTCTCCATAACTTAGAGCCCTATACTGGAATCCTTGGAGAAGGGAAAGATTTCTTGAAACAAGTTGATATGTTTCAGTGAGATGATTCTCAAACTGATTCCACTGCAGGAGTGATCTATAGACCTCATCAGGTTAGGGTTATTTGGTACTTGAAAACTGTAGTTTAAAAAAAAAAAAGAAGAAAAGAACTGTAGTTTTAAAACATCTCTTATTTCTCCTTGCTAGCTAGACCTTGTCTGAGAATGCTAGTAGGTCTGTGTTTCGATTTAATGGCAACTACGTTAAAGTTGATTGTGGTTTTTAAAAAGTCCCTTCCAAGTAAAGGTGGTAATTCAATCCAGAGTAATCATGTGTCAAAGAAGTGGTCCTAACTCAATTCCTTTATGGAAGTTGGAGCAAAGAGTTTGTAAGTTTTGAGCTTCCCTGGAAAAACCCAGAATAGAATTCATGCTCTAATCTATAGAAAGCAGGTGGTTACCTTGACTTTCCTAGACCAGTTTTCTCCTGCCTTACTGAATTGCCTACATCTCCATTTTACCTTTCACGTAGAGCAGAGCCCAAGCAAGTTCAATATTTTTGCATATGTGAATTTGATATCATTTATATGGCAGGGAGAGGGAAGATATAGAGGAAATGGAACATGGGTCAGGGCTACCCTCATGGGTCAGGGCAGCAGATTTACTCTAGGGCTGCCATGTATAGCCATACATCCAGCCACACATACATTCAGCACTGCCAAAGGCACCAAGCCCAGAAATCCAGCCTGTACTTCTCTTGCCAAATCACACACCCTAGCATGGAATTGCATTCCCCCAGAGGAAAGGGTGCCTTTTTTGCCACAGAAAGGCAACTGCAGTTTACTAAGCCAGATGCCCTTGGGATTATTGCAAACCAGAAGGGTGCCTTATTCTAACTGACACAAGACTGCCCTTCGGACTAATGGGATCCTGCGCAGTTCTTTTTCTTTTTTTTCGCAGTACGCGGGCCTCTCACTGTTGTGGCCTCTCCCGTTGCGGAGCACAGGCTCCGGACGCGCAGGCTCAGCGGCCATGGCTCACGCGCCCAGCCGCTCCGCGGCATGTGGGATCTTCCCGGACCGGGGCACCAACCTGTGTCCCCTGCATCGGCAGGCGGACTCTCAACCACTGTGCCACCAGGGAAGCCCCTGCGCAGTTCTTAACCCCAGACCACCGATCCCAGTATCTAATAGGTTACAGCACCCTCACAACCCTTGCTTATACATGAGGCAAGCTGATGCCTTGGATCAGATTCCTTAGAGGCAGAGCCTGAAACAGAGATTGTCGTTCAAGTGTAGAGTGACCAACCATCCTTTTTTGCCCAGGACTAAGGGATTGCCCGGGATGTGGGACTTTCAGTCCTAAAGCTGGGAAAGGCTTGGGCAAATCAGGATGATCTGACCACCCTATCAAGTGACATATTGCGGGAGTTTTTTCAGGAGAAGGGAAGTGAGGGAAGCAGGATAGGGTAAGGGAAGAAAGCTAAGCGAGGAAGTAGTCTCAGCTGGAGAATTCTTTCAACCTGGTCCATGGGAAACTCTGAGGCATGAATTGGTTTGTTCCACCTTGAGGTAAGAGGGCCAATTTCTATAACCTTGTGTCAGTCAGTCATTGGCCAGTGGCTGTCGCTGGGGCACGCAGGATATGGAGCTTCCTGGATGAGGGAGCTCTCCTTAGGGAAAAAGCAATGCAAGCAGTTCTACCGAAAAGGGGGCAGCTGTGGGCTAACCCTCAGAGCAGCTGGGTGCAGCCACCAGTGAAAGAAATATGTGTGTGGCTCAGGTATTCATACCTACACTCTTTGCCTAACTATGACTCCAGGGAGAGTGATAGAGTATAACACAACACTTATATCACTTAGTGCCAAAGAGAAAGAAAGCTTTGGAAGAACAGGTAGTTCCTGGGGATCAGATCAGGAGTAAGAACATCATTTATGACAGCAAAGCCCCCATATTCTTTCATGGAGAAAGCCTGGTGATGTCATCTCCTCAAGAACCATAACTCTCTACTGCACACTTGTTGTGTTTCTCTTTGTCCTCACTGTCTAAGAGTGAGAGCAAGAAAAGTTCATTATGTCCTCCCAGTGTCTTGGAAAACCCTGGAAGCAGCGTTCTTGCCAACGTCCCAGGTAGGGTGGCCAACTTGTTCTGGTTTGCTTGGGAGTTTTCTGGTTTGAGCCCCCCCCAAAAAAAATCCCACATCCTAGAAAACCCCTCAGTCCTAGGACAACCAGTACCATTGGTCACTCTAGCTCCTAGACATTAAACCACTAAATTGTTACCCGGCTGGGGAGGATTTTCATCCCCTAGATGGTCTCCGAAGTGAAAAAGTCAATTAAAATCTGGAATCCTTTTAGGTATTACAGTACTAATTCATGTTGAATGCTAATACAACTTTACTGTAGCTGCTAGAGGGCAAACAGGAAAAACTACAGATAAATAAGACAAGAAACACAAAGCAATGAATTCCAAACTGAGCGTTTGGATTCTATGGAACAGATAAGTGAGACATGATTGGAGGTGCACTTTAGGAAGATTGATCTGGCGAGTAGCGTGTAAAATGTAGAACAGAGAAGTCCCAAATTAAATCAAGTATGAGGTATTTTCTCTTTGGGTGACTTTCATCTAGTGGGCTGGCAGCAGTATCAGGCACACCCTGTTTTTCTTGGCCTCACTCTGATTTGATCTTTGAAATTCCAGTTATATTCTAGAAGCTGGATGTACTTGCATAATACATCACTAGAAGGAAATATGAGAAATTGGGCCAAAAAAACACATTTCCTCTGGGGAGAACTGCATGGCTGGAGAGCAAAGTGCTGGGGAAATCGTTAATCACATGCCCTTTGGAACTTTTGAATTTTGAACAATGTGAAGGTATCACCAATTCACAAATTAGTAATATAATTTAAATTTAATAAGCAAAAAAACAAAAAAGAAGCCAGGAAGGAGGAAAGATCCAGGATGAAACAGGCTGAGCTACATTTTAGAATTCTGCATCCAATTTTCCAGGCTGAATTGACTGATTCTGGGTCTAACTTAATTCCATCTGTGTGTATCAATCTACAAATAATTGATGTGTTTAATTTTATTTCATAAGTTATATAAATACGAAATTACTTGAAGTTATCTTCTGCTATTTTTTCCATGTAAAACAAACAACAACAAAAATAAATATAAGACACATACGTGCATGGGGAAGTTAAAGTTCAATTTAAGCAGCACGATATGGTGGAAAGTGCATGGGTTTCAGAATGGGACAACTGAGTTCAAATCCTAGTTGTATCACTTAATAGCTATTGGTTTGGGGGGCAGATTAGTTATCCTACTTGAGCCCATTTTCTTGTCTGTAAGTGATAATAACAGCTACCTCAGAGGGCTACTGTAGAGATTAAATGAGAATCTATATGCGAAAATTCATAAAAAGAAGAAAGTTCTCCTTCCTCTGCCAAAGCATCTAGTACCATGCTCTGCACACTGATGGTGTGATACATAAATATGAGCTGAGTAATAAAATAAATGATTGTTAGCTGGTAATTAATTTGCCATCAATATCATAGTATATTATTTCAAAAAAAATCTAAGCAGGATTTAGGATATCTGGGTTCTGGCCTCATTACTCTTTGACCTTAAAAGAGTTACTTAACCTCTTTGGTTTTGAGTTCTTTCTCCCTGAGATGCTCCCTGAGCTACATGGCTCACTGTCTTTCATTCTTCAAATCTTTGTTGAAGACTTTTCAGTGAGGACTTCCCAGAACACCTATTTAAATCTGCAGATCTTTTCTTCTCTAGCTCTCTAGATTATCACCATCTGCCATGCTGTTTGTTTTACTTGTTTGTTTAGTATATATTTCCTCCCCTTTTATAATAATAAACCCCATGAGAGCACGGGTTTTGTTTACTGTTTTCCCTGCTCTCTCTTGAGCATCTAGAGCAGTGTCCCATACATGGGAGGCATTAAAGTTTTGTTGAATGAATGTATGTGGAAGTGTGTAAATTGAGAGGCTGGAGTAAGACAACTTTACAGTCCCTATCAGTTCTACTGCTCCATGACAAATGCTTCCAGTTTCTATTTTGTTCCAATTTTAACTTATCTTAAAAGATTTTAGGTCTATGTTACTAGAAGAGCTAACTTTACCAATTATGACAGTCTACATGATTTAAAAAATGAGATCAGTAAATACAAGTGTGTCCCTAAATAGTTTCATATTTAATTAGCAAAGATTTTTTTTTTAAGAATCAGTTTCATTTATTTATTTATTTTGGTTGCATTGGGTCTTCGTTGCTGCGCGCGGGCTTCCTCTAGTTGCGGCGAGCGGGGACTACTCTTCGTTGTGGTGCGTGGGCTTCTCATTGTGGTGGCTTCTCTTGTTGCGGAGCACGGGCTCTAGGTGCGCAGGCTTCGGTAGTTGTGGCACGCGGGCTCAGTAGCTGTGGCTCGTGGGCTCTAGAATGCAGGCTCAGCAGCTGTGGCGCACGGGCTTAGTTGCTCCATGGCATGTGGGATCTTCCCCGACCAGGGATTGAACCTGTGTCCCCTGCATTGGCAGGAAGATTCTTAACCACTGTGCCACCAGGGAAGTCCCAGCAAACGGTTTTATTCTTTGAAAATCAGAAAAACCCTGAAGACCATGAGAAAAAAAAAAGCAACTTAAAGAACCCAATGTGATTATTAAATTATGAGAGTAAGATGGGAAATTTTTCATGTACTCCTCAAAAATAAGATAAACATAATTTAGTGTTTTCTTAGGAATTATTTACTTTGATGGTTTCTTTTATTTAAATTTTATTTATTACATAATGGGTAGAAGCTTAAATTTTTTAAAATAAATTTATTTAGTTAGTTATTTTTGGCTGCGTTGGCTCTTCGATGCTGCACACGGGCTTTCTTTAATTGTGGCGAGTGGGAGCTACTCTTCGTTGCTGTGCGTGGGCTTCTCATTGGGGTGGCTTCTCTTTGTTGTGGAGCACGGGCTCTAGGCACGCGGGTTTCAGTAGTTGCGGCTTGCAGGCTCTAGAGCGCAGGCTCAGTAGTTGTGGCACACGGGTTTAGTTGCTCCGTGGCATATGGGATCTTCCCAGACGAGGGCGCGAACCCGTGTCCCCTGCATTGGCAGGTGGATTCTTCACCACTGTGCCACCAGGGAAGTCCAGAAGTTTAAATTTTGCAAATAAAACTATCAGGTATACTTATGGATTTTTCAGGACAAGATTGAAACATTCTCTCTTTTTTTTTTCCTGGCTGCGCCACGACCAGGGATTGAACCCATGCCCTCGTCAGTGAAAGTGCAGAGTCCTAACCACTGGACCGCCAGGGAATTACCGTAAACTTTCTCTTTTTAATTATTTGATCCTAAAGTTTAGTTTGCTTATTTGGAGTCCTTATTTCAGGAATTATAGTCAATTTTAGCGTTGGAGGTATAGTGTATAGAAGTGACTTAAATTTAGGTTTTCTTAGAAGTACACTAGGAAGCAACGTCTCTCTTCCCAACTGGCAAAGTTGTTTATTGACCTTTGTATGTCCATCTTGGAAAGTTAGGTCAGTGAAAAGTCAGTTATTGGACTAGGAGACCAGAAGGCTGGTACTCTAGTTCAATATCTACCAATGCATCAATATGTGACTTTGGTTTTGTCCTATAATCCCTCTGATTTCTGATTCTTTAACTGTAATAAATATAGAGTGAATATTTTAGAGAATGACCTTCATTAGGTATTCATCACCTTGCTGTCAGTGACAGAGGCCATTACTTGGTCTCTCTTGTCTTTCTCTCTAGAGTCCTTGTAGACCTTTGACATGCTAGTTTTAGCTCAGAAGAAGGAAAACATGATTGACCCTAGTTTGGGATTCTGCGAACAACTGAGCACAATAGAAACATAGACAATAAGTCATTATTTCAGCTCTATAATATTTGCCCCCTGTGGCAGAAAGAATCGTGTGTGTTCATCAAGCTATTTCATTTTTTCCTGGGCACACAGAAAGACTACATTTTCCCATCATGCTTGTATTAATATCTAGATGAAGACATATGACCACTTTTATACAATGGATTGTAAGCAATGTTATGTATCCTCCTTTGGAGATGAGACCCCTAAAATCTTCAGTGAGATCTTCTAAGCTCTCTTCTCTTGTCTCCTGCATGGATAGAGAGCATTTAGTGGAGGATTCCAAAGCTGATCTATGAAGGAAGATGCCATGAGCCTCAAGTCACTACTTAGAGCAAAGTTGCCCAGAATAACTGCTTAGCCAGAAATAGTTACTCTGAAGTTTGTATTGGCAAGAACTGAACTTATTGTCTTTAAGGTTTACAGTTGATTCTTATAGCACTTGGACCTATTCTAAATAATATACTCCCCTCCATTCTGCAATTAACCAGCAAGTAATTATTTTGCACGGTTTGGTTTCCTTTCTAAATTAAGGAACTAAACAGTAATTCATGGTAACAACTGATTTGACCATACAATCAGATTTTGAAATGGTTTGATTTTGGGCATATGTAAACATAGACTGCAATTTATAGGGACTTATAGCAGTCCCTATAGTGCTAATACCTTTATAAGTGAGCAGAGAAAGAAAAGATTAAAGAGCCACTACATATTATTAAAGATAATGTCTTATATTTCATCCAGAGGCACATAGGAAAGTATTTAAAATATAGATTCACTAGGGGAGCTTACCAATTTACATATAAGTTTGAAAATTAAAAATTAGTGTTGCCCTAGTAATGTGAACTCTTCTAAATTGTGTATTACCCCTGGTCCAAGGTCAAGTGGATATAGTTAACTCTCAAAGAAGAAATTTCCATAAAATTATGAGAAACTGAAAATAGTGTTTTATAATAGAAGCCTGGAGAAACTTAAATTATGGCTTTTAACTTCTGGAGAAGGGGAAAATACTTGGTGACTGTTGGAAGAAAATATGTTTTATTCCTAAAAAAATTGAAGCATGAGTTTGCATACTTAAATGGCCTTATTTATTTTCTTGTTACGAAATGAGAATGTTTATTTTTAGAAGTGTGTTGTTTAGTTTCTAACTGTTTCTATTATTGATTTGTAGTTTAATTCCATTGTGATCTGAAAGCATACTCTGTATGATTTCTATTTTTTAAATTTGTCAAGTTGTACTTTATGGCCCAGAATGTGGTCTATCTTGGTGAATGTTCCATGTGAGCTTGAGAAGAATCTGTATTCTGCTATTGTTGGGTCAAGTATTCTGTAAATGTCAAGTAAATCCAGTTGATTAATGGTGCTGTTCAGTTCAATTATATCCTTATTGATTTTCTAACTGATGGAGCTGTCAATTACTGATAGAGGAGTGTTGAAATCTCCAACTATAATTATGGGTTTGTGTATTTCTCTTTATAGTTTAGTCAGTTTTTGCCTCATGTATTTTGATGCTCTTTTGTTAGGTACATACATATTAATGATTGGTACGTCTTCTTGGAGAATTGACCCCTTTACAGTTATGTAATACTCCTCTTTATCTTTGATAAAATTCCTTGCTCTGAGGTCTGCTTTGTTTGAAATTAACGTAGCTACTGCAGCTTTCCTTTGATTAATGTTCAAGGTGTGTATATTCTCATCCCTTTACTTTTTTTTTTTATTCATCCCTTTACTTTTAATCTGTCTATGTCTTTATGTTTAAAGTGGGTTTCATGTAGGCAGAATCTAGTTGGGCCTTATTTTTTCTTAATCCATTCTGACATTCTCTGTCTTTCCATTGGTGTATTTAGATCATTGACATTTGAAGTGATTATTGATATAGTTAGATTAATGTCTATCATATTTAACTGTTTTTACATTGTCTTTGTTTTTTGTTTCTTTGTGTGTGTAAGTGTTCCACTCTTTTCCTGCATTCTTAGGTTTTTAATTGAACATTTATATTATTCCATTTATCTCTTCTCATAGTGAGTCAATTATACTTCCTTAAAAAATTCCTTTTTAGTGGTTGCTGTAGAGTTTGCTGTATACATTTACAACGAATTGAATACACTTTCAAATAACACTATATCACTTCATGGGTAGTGCAGATACCTTATAACAGCGTATGCTCAATTTCTCCTTCCTGTCCCTACACTGCTGTTGTTCATTTCACTTATCCACAAGTTATAGTCATCAAATACATTGTTGCTATTATTATTTTGAACAAACTATTATCTGTTAGATCAATTAAGATTAGGAAAATAAAAGATTTTATTTTGCCTTCATATATTCCTTTCTTTAGATAGATCTTTGTTTCTGGCCTATATAGTTTTCTGTGAATAATTTCTTTTAACATTTCTTGCAAGACAGGTCTACTGGTAACGAATTCCCTCAATTTTTATTTGTTTGAGAAAATCTTTATCTCTTCTTCATTTTTGAAGCATAATTTTGCAAAGTATAGAATTTGAGGTTGGTTGATTGGTTTTTTTCTTTCAAAACTTAAGTATTTTATTGCACTCTCTTCTTGCTTGCATGGTTTCTAAAGGAGAGTTCGATAAAATTCTTATTCATGTTTCTCCATGGGTAAGATGGTCCCCCTCCCTTCTGACTTCCTTCAGAATTTTCTCTTTGTCTTTGTTGTTTTGTAGTTTGAATATAGTAAGCTATTATGAGTTGAATTATGTCATTCCTCCCACCCCTTGGTGAAGATATGTTGAAGTCTTAATTCCCAGAACCTCAGAATGTGATCTTGTTTGGAAATAAGGTCATTGCAGATGTAATTATTTAAGTTATGATGAGGTCATACTGGAGTAGGGTGAGGCCCTAATCCAATATGACTGGTGTTCTTATAAGAAGATAATTATGTGAAGACACAGAGATACACAGGCAGAATGCCATGTGATAGTGAAGGCAAATATTGGAGTTATCCAGCTGTAGGCCAAGGAATGCCAAAGATTGCCAACAAACCACCAGAAGCTAGGAAGAGGCAAGGAAGGATTTCCTTGCTGGTTTCAGAGGGCATGGCCCTGCTGACACCTTCATTTCAGACTTCTAGCCCCCAGAACTGTGAGACAATAAATTTCTGTTGTTTTAAACCACTCAGTTTATGGTGACTTTGTTATGGCAGCCCTAGGAAACTAACACATACGTGTAGGTATAGATTTTTGGTATTTTTCCTCCTTCATGGTCTCTGAGCTTCCTGGATCTATGGTTTAGTGTCTGTCATTAATTTTGGAAAATTCTCAGCCATTATTGCTTCAAATATTTAATCTATTCCTTTCTCTCTGTCTTGTTCTTCTGTTCTTATGCATGTTGTTGTAACTTGTATAACTGTCCCACAGTTCTTGAATATTCTGTTCCATTTTTTCTATTCTTTTTTCTCTATGCTTTTCTATTGGATGTTTCTATTGACATATCTTCAGGCATACTACTTTCCTTAGCTGTGTCCACTCCACTGATGAGTCCATCAAAGGTACTCTTCAATTCTGTTATGGTGTTTTTCATTCCTAGCATTTCCTTTTGTTTTTTTCTTAGAGTGTTGATCTCTCTGCTTATAATACCCATCTGTCCTTGCATGTTGTCCAGTTTTTCCATTAGAGCTCTTAGCATATTAATCATCGTATTAATTTTCTAGGGCTGCTGTAACAAAGTCCTACAGATTGGGTGGCTTAAACAACAGAAATTTCTTTTCTCATAGTTCTGGAGGCTAAAAGTCCAAGATCAAGGTGTCAGCAGGGTTGGTTGCTTCTGAGGCCTCTAGATGGTCGTCTTCTCTTTGTATCTTCACATAGTCTTCCCTCTCTGCTTATCATTGTCCTAATTTCATCTTCTTATAAGGACACTGGTTAGATTAGATTAGATCCCACTCTAATGACCTCATTTAACTTAATTACCTCTTTAAAGGCCCTTTCTCTAAACACAGTCACATTCTGGGGTAATGGGAATTAGGACTTTGACATGAATTTGGGGGGACACGATTCAGCCCATAACATAGTTATTTTAAATTCCCAACCTGATATTCTAAAATCTCTGTGCCATATCTAAGTCTGTTTCTGTCGCTAGCTTTGTCTCTTCAGATTTTGGTTTTGCTTTTTAGCATGCCTTGTAATTTTTTGTTGAAAGGTAGGCCTGATGGATTGAGTAGAAGAAACTGAAATAGATAGGCCTTTAGTATGAGGTTTTATGTGTATCTGGCTAGGATGCTTACTGTTTGCTATAGTTGTGGTGTCAGAGACTACAATCTCATCTAGCTTTCTTGTTTTTGTCCCCCCTATTATCTTTGGGTTTCCCTAGAGACTTCTTAAATTGGGTCTGAGGTTATAGTTCTTTCAGCTGTAAGCCCCTGTTATTATACAGAGGCCATATTGGTGTGGTGAAAAATGTGGGGGTAGGAGAAGCATTTTATAATCTTCTGATTAGGTTTCAGTCTTTAGTGAGTCTGTGATCATTAAATTATGAGAGTAAGATTGGAAATTTTTCATGTACTCCTCAAAAATGTGATAAATGTAACAATTTACCTTTTTCTTACAAATTATTTACTTTGATGCTTCTTTTATTTAAATTTCATTTATTACATAGTGGGTAGATGTTTAAATTTTGACAATAAAACTACCAGGTACATGTATGGATTTTTCAGGACAAGATTTAAACATTTTCCTTTTAATTATTTGATTCTAAAGTTTAGTTTGCTTATTTCGAGTCCTTATTTCAGGAATTATAGCCAATTTTAGCATTGGAGGTACAGTGTGTAGGAGTGACTTAGGTGAGACAGGAAGGCTAGAGGGACCTGGAATCAAGTATTTCCCTTCCCCCAGATCAGTTAGGCTGTGGTAAAATCTAAGTGGGTTAGGCTCTGGCAAAACAGTTTCCTTTGAAGGCAGGCCATTATTAAGGAGAGCAGAACACTCTGGGCTCATTTGAAATTCATTACTCCCACAAACCCACCCCCACCTGGAGCTCAAGGTGATTTTTCTCTGATCTTCACCCTGAGAACCTGGTCAGGCTCCTAGAGGTAATACAGCACTCATAAAAGTATGGAAGTCCCTATAAGGCTGGGCCCCGGGAGTTTTCTCTCTTAATTTAGTCCACACTCAGTCTCTAGCAATTATATTGTTACCCTTTCAGTAGGTACACTTAAAGCTTATGAAGCTCCTGTAGCAGCTTCTGTTCCTGTTAAACTGTGATTCTATGTATCGTGTATTTCTAATTTCTGGGGCAGCAGTTTACCATGGGACCTGAATCCTCTGATGGATTCAGAGGATTCACTACAGCTCTAAGCAGAGTTGTAGTGTTTCAGTTTGTTTACAAGCATTTTTCCTGTTATAATGATAGAAGTGATGTCTTCCAAGCTCTTTATATGTTGGACTAGAAACCAAAGTCAAAAATGTTTATTTTTGAAAATTTAGACAAGCAAAGAGAAGAACAAAGTCACCCATAATCTCATCACCCTGATATAAAAAGTTAGAATATTGTTATATATCTTTCCAATTATTTTTCCACCTATATAATTGTTTTATGCATTATTTTAAACATTCAGAGAAGACATAGAATACTAAAATTACCCATATACTCATGTTAATTGTTTGTTCCATTGTTTTCTAGTTGATGCCTCCTTTGACCCTTCTCAGTTCAGTTCTTTACCTTCACTCCGTAAAGATAACTACCATCCTGATTTTAATCTGTATTTTTCCTGATACTCTTTTTGTTATTTCTTTATAATATATGTATATTATTAAACATTACTTAAACAGAATCATATTGTACATAATCTTCAACAAGTTGCTATTCTCAATAACCCTTTTGCTTTGGCGATTTATTCATATTGAAACACATACATCTAGTTCATTTATTTTAACTATGATCTTACACTATATGACCTTATCTAATTTGTTAATCCCTTCTATTAATGCACATCTAGATTGCTTCCAGTTTTTCACTCTAACAGGCAATGCTGCAATGACCATTCTTCTGTGTATCTCTGTGCACGCATGTGAGTTTCACATAAGAGGCTGTGTGGTATAGGATGAAAGAGCACAGGCTTCAAAGGCAATGCTGCCTCAGTTTAAATTCCCATGTTAATGCTTACCAGTAGTGTAATCACAGGCAATCTGTATGTTGAGACAGTATTATTCAGGGCCTAGAACACCAAGGTGAGGATATAATACTTAATTGAATAGGCGATGAGGAGCCACTGGAGATTTTGGGCAGGAGGTGACGAGATCAGATTGACAGTGAGATTTATCTGGAAACAGTGTAAACCATGAATTGACCTAGAAAGTTGAGAGACTGGAAAGTCAGCCCATTCTACCTGCGTTTCTGAATGTGTTACCTGTCTAAGTTCTCAAACCATGAATTATTTCAAACCATATGGAAATGTGAAGGAAACATTCTGAGTAAATAAAATAAGAATCCTCATTTATTTTCAACCTGGTGGTGATCCTTTTTTTTTTTCTTATCTCCCTCAATTTTCTTTTTTTTGGCTTCCCAATTTCTGGATCCCATAATGCGTCTTCATTTTCACTTAGGATTCTCTCTTTTATTTCTCCTCTCTCCAAGTAAAAGCTGAAATCATTCACAGCCAAAGAATTAGAGTTCATCATCTCCCCAAATAATTCTTACTTCTGAAACTTCATTCTTTTATATCAAAGTAATACATACACGTGGTAAACAATTAAGTAGTACAGAAAAGATTACAATGAAAAGCAACTGTTTCTAGGCCTAGCTCGTCACACCTTCAGGGTTATTCGCCAGGAGCAACCTCTTTAACCTTTTTTAGTTCTTTGGATATTTATCTTAGTAACTCTAAATAACTTAATATACTTATGCATCTACTTCTTGCTTTATCCACTTTAAATTATATCTATTTACAGCCTTCTATGAAAAATGTAGATTTCATTCAATAATATTAACCCCACTTCCTCATCTCTTACTTCTGTTTTTTCTTAATTATGCAAACTGAAGGATTTCCTATTGATTGCTTTTATAACTTTCAATAATATACATAAAACTCTACTTTCCCCATATCTTCCCCCATGTTATTATTATTTGTTTGTTTCTATTGCTTGCTTTTATAGCTTTAAATAATGCACCTTGAACTCTGTTTCATGCCCTATCAAGTTTTAACTGTTATCTCTCTACTTTCTACCTTGTGAGATGAAGATACCCCTTTTTTCTATTTCTTCCTCCCACTTCTCACCTATCATCAGCTTTCCTTTAATTACATTGTCAAGGCTGGTAAACCTTTCATTCCACTTTGTAGTCATATTTAAGTATTTCATGCTTCATGTAAAGATTGTAAAAGATAAACACCAAAAACATTATTATGGGGATGAAAATATTATTCAGTCTTCCGTCAACTATTATTTACTTTTCCATGGATTGAATGCCGTCAATCTTGGACCCCTTAAAGAGGAATGTTCCTATCATCAAGGTAAACTATAGTTTCATTTTTTACAGTTTGTCAGTTGCTTCGAATCATATCATAATTTTCTTTAGTTTCCTACTAGATTGGCTAAAATTAAAAAGCCTAACAATACCAAGCGCTGTAAAGGATGTGGAGCAACTAGAATTCCCAAACACTGCTGGTGAAAATGTTAATTGGTACAACCACTTTGGAAAACGGTTTAGCATTAACTATTAAAACTGAACATATGTGCACCCTATGATCCAGCTCCTCCACTCTCACATATATGCCCCAAAGAAATGTGAGAATAAGAATATCGATAGTAGCACTATTTATAATAGCCAAATCTGGAAGCAATACAAATACCTATGAACAATGGAATGAATTAATAAATTGTAGCACATTCATACAGTAAAATACCATACAACAATGAGAACGTGTTGCCGTTTGCAACACATAAATAGTATTGAATAAAAGAAGACAGGTATAGGGACTTTCCTCGTGGTCCAGTGGTTAAGAATCCACCTTCCAGCGCAGGGGATGTGGGTTCAATCCCTAGTCGGGGAACCAAGATCCCACATGCCATGGGGCAACTAAGCCTGCGTGCTCTAGAGCCCGTGCACCACAACTAGAGAGCCCGTGTGCCGCAGTTACTGAGGCCGTGTGCTCTGGAGCCTGTGCGTGACAACTAGAGAGCCTGTGCACTGCAACAAAGAGTCCACGTGCCACAATGAAGGAAAGCCTATGCACCACCAGGAAAGATCCTGCATGCTGCAACGAAGATCCCGTGTGCCACAACTAAGACCCGAAGCAGCCAAATAAATAAATAAATAAACAAATAAATAAAAGAAGACAGATATAAAAGAGTAATATACTATACGATTCATTTGTATATAATTAAAAGACAGGAAGAAATATTCTATAGAGCATTAGAAGTCAGCATTGTGGTTTGTGGTTACCCTCAGGGATTCAGGTAGTAACTAGGATTACAAGAAGGATTTTGGGGTGCTGATAGTATTCAATTTCTTGATATGAATGGTGTTTACATGGATGTGTTTACTTTGTGAAAATTCATCAAGCAGTACAGTTACAAATTATGGGCTTTTGTTATGCATGTTATACTTCAGTTTTTATTTATTTATTTATTTTTGGCCGTGTTGGGTCTTTGTTTCTGTGCGAGGGCTTTCTCTAGTTGTGGCAAGCGGGGACCGCTCTTCATCGCGGTGCGCGGGCCTCTCACTATCACGGCCTCTCCTGTTGCGGAGCACAGGCTCCAGACGCGCAGGCTCAGCAGTTGTGGCTCACGGGCCCAGTTGCTCCGTGGCACGTGGGATCTTCCCAGACCAGGGCTCGAACCCCTGTCCCTTGCATTAGCAGGTGGATTCTCAACCACTGCGCCACCAGGGAAGCCCTATACTTCAGTTTTTAAAAATTAACCTTAAAATGGTTCTTTTCGTGGTCAAATATAAATGGCTTATTTTCTGTTGGGCTCAAAAATAATTTTTTTGTTTTTTTTTTTTTTTTTAGGAACATTCTTTTTTTTTTTTTAACATCTTTATTGGAGTATAACTCTTTTACCATAGTGTGTTAGTTTCTCCTGTCAAAAAGCACAGAGGTGATCTCCCTGTGCTATGCGGCAGCTTCCCTTTAGGTATCTAATTTACATTTGGTAGTGTATATATGTCCTTGCCACTCTCTCACTTCGTCACAGCTTACCCTTCCCCCTCCCCGTATGCTCAAGTCCATGCTCTAATAGGTCTGTGTTTTATTCCCGTCCTACCGGTAAAGTCTTCATGACATTTTTTTTCCTTAGATTCCATATATATGTGTTAGCATACGATATTTTTTTGGTCCTCTTGACTTACTTCACTCTGTATGACAGACTCCAGTTCTATCCACCTCATTACAAATAACTCCGTTTCATTTCTTTTTGTGGCTGAGTAATATTCCATCGTATATATGTGCCACATCTTCTTTATCCATTCATCTGTTGATGGACACTTAACATGCTTCCATGTCCTGGCTATCGTAAATAGAGCTGCAATGAACATTTTGGTACATGACTCTTTTTGAATTATGGTTTTCTCAGGGTATATGCCAGGTAGTGGGATTGCGGGTTCGTATGGTAGTTCTATTTGTAGTTTTTTAGGGAAACTCCATAGTGTTCTCCATTGTGGCTGTATCAATTGACATTCCCAGCAGCAGTGCAAGAGTGTTCCCTTTTCTGCACACCCTCTACAGCATTTATTGTTTCTAGAGTTTTTGATGATGGCCATTCTGACCGGTGTGAGATGATACCTCATTGTAGTTTGGGTTGGCATTTCTCTAATGATTAATGATGTTGAGCATTTCTCTCATGTGTTTGTTGGCAATCTGTGTCTCTTCTTTGGAGATATGTCTATTTAGTTCTGCTGGCCATTTTTGGATTGGGTTGTCTGTTTTTTGGTATTGAGCTGCATGTGTGGCTTCTAAATTTTGGATATGAATCCTTTGTCAGTTGCTTCATTTGCAAATATTTTCTCTCGTTCTGAGGGTTGTCTTTTGGTCTTGTTTATGGTATCCTTTGCTGTGCAAAAGCTTTTAAGTTTCATTAGGTCCCATTTGTTTTTTTTTGTTTTTATTTGCATTTCTCTAGGAGATGGGTCCAAAAGGATCCTGCTGTGATTTATGCCATAGAGTGTTCTGCCTATGTTTTCCTCTAAGAGTTTGATAGTGTCTGGCCTTACATTTAGGTCTTTAACCCATTTTGAGTTTATTCTTGTGTGTGGTGTTAGGGATTGTTCTAATTTCATACTTTTACATGTAGCTGTCCAGTTTTCCCAGCACCACTTATTGAAGAGGCTGTCTTTTCTCCACTGTATATCCTTCCCTCCTTTATCAAAGATAAGGTGACCATATGTGTGTGGGTTTATCTCTGGGCTTTCTATCCTGTTCCATTGTTCTATATTTCTGTTTTTGTGCCAGTACCATACTGTCTTGATTACTGTAGCCTTGTAGTATAATCTGAAGTCAGGGAGCCTGATTCCTCCAGCTCCATTTTTCGTTCTCAAGATTGCTTTGGCAATCTTTTTAATTAAATCACACCTTTTAGTTTCTTCTTTGTACTGTCTTGGAAAGTTTGTACCCACTTCCTACTTCGCCTCTCTTTTGTCCGAGTTTTCCATAACCCTTTAGGCTGTGAGTCAGCATCAAGCTAGCAGTTTGTCAAAGTAACGGCTGTAAGCATTTCAACTTTCCCATCCCATGACACATTTCATCATTTTCTTTCTTTTTCATGGTAGTTGATAAGGCCAATCAACAGAATATATCCCTTCTTGTAATTTGTTTTTTTACTTAGAGTCCTAATTAGCATAAAGGGAGTTGAAGAGTCATTTCTATGTGGAATACTTATTACCAAGGTTAAGAGACACTATGTTTAACATTTAATTGGTTTATAGTGCTCTGAAGCTAGTCTTCAAGGTCATAAAAATCTTACTTATGAACACACACACAAAAATGCTAACAGCTGTTTTAAAAACATCAAAGTTGCATTTTCTTGTTGAGCAATGAGGAGTTGTTCCTTGCACAAAATACCAAGTCTAATATATCTTTAAATGTTCTTTCAATTAACAGAAGTAAACTTGACTCTGTCCCTAAGAACAAATGAGTTGCCTGCAAATGTGACCTCTTTTTATTCCCCTAACATCACCCCATGCACGAACCAATTCGCCAGTCATTCAGATTATACTGACAAGAAGTAAGACCCACTTGTGAATCTGCCACAGTCTCACAGCCTCCCCTCATACAATAACTTGTTTGTTCAGTGCTCCATTGCCAGTAAAGTAACTAACCCGGTTCTGTCTCCTAACTTTCTCTCTTTCCCTAACCTCCTATCTACCATAATTTATTTTTTGTACAGAAACCAGAATGACCATCTAACCGTTTAAAATGTGATGTCCTACTCCCTGTTTAAACTCTATAAAGGCTTTCTACTACCTTTAGAATAAAATCCAAACATACTACATGATCCAACCCCTAGCTGCACATTCTTCTTATTCCCAGCTCAGCACTGGCCATTTTTTCAGCCTACAATGTTCTGCCCACAGATTTTCCCATGGCCAAATCTTTCTCATCAGTCTGAATTCAACTCAGTGGTTACAGATTCCAAGAGGCCTTCAAAAGAGGTGCCCCACTCCCATGGCCAGTCTGCTACATATTGTAATGCAGTTTTATTTTGCCTGAAATTATTAATCACGTGTTTCTGGACTTGATGTTTGTTCCCATCACTCTCACCCTACGCTAGATTATAAACTCTATTAAAGTAGGAATTTTTTCATTTTGAATTCTGCCTGTCACTGTGTTGGTTCTAAATAAAATATTTGTGGAATGAATGAATAAATACAACCGGTTTGATAAATGCTACTCTGAACATAGGTGCTCATTCAAAATTACCACTGATTTATCATTAATAATTCATGTTTCCTTAAAAAGATAGATACTCTTATATGCAATTATACGTTTTACTATATGTCCACTGTATTTGTTATTTATGGCTGAATAACAAATTACCCCCAAAACTTATGGTTTAAAATAGCAAACGTTAATTATCTCAAAGTTTCTGTGGATCAGGAAACTAGGAATGATTTAGCTGTGTCCTCTGGCTCAGGGTCTCTCAGGCTGCAACCAACCAAGGTATTGACCAGGGCAGGAGTCATCTCAAGGCTCCAAAGGGGAGGAGTATGCTTCGAAGCTCACTCTGGTTATTGGACGGATTCACTTCATGGGCAGTCAGACTGAAGGCTGAATCAGACTGCCTGTTGGTGGAGGCTTTCCTCAGTTCCTTGTCATATGGGCCTTGCCACACAACAGCTCATAACATGGCATCTTGCTTCATCACAGTGAGAAAGTGAGAGAGAAGAAGACAGGCTAAACAACATGGAAAGTAGATCATTTTGTAGCCAAATCTTGGAAATGACATGCCATCACTTTTGCTATATTCTATTTGTTACAAGTGAGTCACTAGGTCCAGCCCAAATTGAAGAGAAGGAGATTTCTCTTGAATACCAGGAAGCAAGGATCACTGGAAGCCATTTTAGAGGCTGCCTGCCATAGCTACATACCTGCATATTTGCATAAATTTCTGTCCTACTATTTTTACTCTGTCTTGTTTTCCTGGAATTTTCTCCGCTTGGGGGCCAAAGCACTAGTCATCATGCCCACTTTGTGTCACTTGCCTGTGAGCTATTCTTTCCAACTTAGCAATTTTGAGTGAAAAGTTTTAGTTTAAGATATAAAGGAAGCTGGGAGAAATAGCAAGTCACAAAACTTCAATAAAATATGGGTATCAGAACAATGTGTACCTAGTGGGAAGCAGCTGCATGGAACAGGGAGATCAGCTCGGTGCTTTGTGACCACCTAGAGGGGTGGGATAGGGAGGGTGGGAGGGAGGGAGACGCAAGAGGGAAGAGATATGGGGACATATGTATATGTATAAGTGATTCACTTTGTTATAAAGCAGAAACTAACACACCATTGTAAAGCAATTATACTCCAATAAAGATGTTAAAAAAAAAAGAACAATGTGTACCAAGAACTGGTTATCATTAGAAGATAAATATTAATTCATTCTTTCAAGAAATATTTGTTGGGCTTCCCTGGTGACGCAGTGGATAAGAATCTGCCTGCCAACGCAGGGGACACAGGTTGGAGCCCTGGTCCGGGAAGATCCCACTTGCCGTGGAGCAGCTAAGCCCGTGTGCCACAACTACTGAGCCTGCACTCTAGAGCCCACGTGCCACAACTACTGAAGCCCATGCACCTAGAGCCCGTGCTCTGCAGCAAGAGAAGCCACTGCAATGAGAAGCCCGCGGACCGCAACGAAGAGTAGCCCCTGCTCGCCGCAACTCGAGAAAGCCCGCGTGCAGCAACGAAGACCCAACACAGCCAAAAAATAAACAAATAAAATAAAAATTTTTTAAAAAAGAAATATTTGTTGATAGGCAGTGTTCCAGATGCTGAGATACATCAGTGTACAAAACCAAAAAAAAAAAAAGCTTGTTCTCATGAACCTTTATAAACTGATGTAGAAGGAAAATAATAACAAGGTATAAATGAAAATACACACTGTGCATTTTATAATAAGTGCTGAGGTGAAAGAAAGGGGATATAATGTGCTAGATTGGAAGGAGGGTGACATTTTAGCTACAGTGGACCACCCTTCTTCCTATACAGCAAATTATAGCCCCCCTCTTTCTCCTTAGCACTTATCACCGCATCCTTATTGGGAAGATGCCCATTGAACAGAGACCTGAAGAATGACCTGCAAATATCCCAGGAAAATTAACCAGGCAGGTGAAAGAGCAGGTACAAAGGAGAGACTGAGACTGGTGTGTTAAAGGAAATAAAAAAGTTTAACGTGTCTGAAATGAGTGAAAAGGGGAAAGTGTAGAAGGAGATAAGGTTGGAAAGAAGGACCAGATCCTGCAAGACCTTGCAGAACATTGTTAGACTTTCATTTTTTTCCCTCTGAGTGATATGGGGAGCCCTTTGGAGGATTTTGAGCACAATAGTGGCTATGATCTGTCATAGTGTTTTAACAACAAAGAACGAAGTTGCCGTAAACTGAGATGGAGAGTCAGTGTATGGGAGGAGCACGTTTAGGGGAAGATCATTAGAGGATCTGTTTTAGACATGTTAACTTTGAAAGGCCTACTAGCCATCTGAATGGAGATGTTGAGCAGGCAATAGTCTGGAGTTAGAAAAGAGGTTCAGTCTAGAAATATATATTTGCAAAGAGTTAGCATTTTCGAAGGTATTTAAAGCAATAAGACTAGATGCAGGTACCCAGAAAAGACAAGAGGAGAAAATAAAAACATCAGAATGAAAGCATGATTCTTAAATTAGCTCTGTACTCAAACTAGGTCCAATGACTTAAGAGCATGGTAGGGCTTTCCTGCTGAATGGAAAGCTGGGGTGCTCCCAGGAGGGTCCTGCTTGTTTAGATTTCTTCTAACCAGCACTAAGATGACTTAAATCGGAACTACTTCTTTCCTTCGACCAGGAAAGACTCAAGGCAAGCTCTGCTTCACAATTGGGTTTCAAGAAAGCCTATTATTTCCCTTCTCCAGCATTGGCCATCTGCTTCCTCTGGGTCAGAGGTTCTCAAGCCTTAGTGCGCCTAATAATCCCCAGGAAAGCTTGTACTTTCTTACCTCCAGAGGGTCTCATTCTGTAGGTGGAGCTAGAAATCTTCATTCTTAGCAAGTACCGCAGTTAATCTTAATGAAGGTGCTCCACTTTGAGAAAGCTAGATCACCATTAAAAAATACTAAATATTCTGTTACTCTAGAAAGTTTAAATATTGATAGTGGCTGTTGACGTTAGCTTTCTGATGGTTATGTGGTTACTTTCTAAAAGCTGTCATACATTTTAAGCTTAAAATTATACATAACCAGTTAATTAGCTGCTTGAAAATCCATATAGAAAACTGAAGCACTCTGACTCTATTATTGTTTTTTAATTTTTTGAAAAGAACACCAACCAACTATTATTGATTCTGAGAGTTAAGTCTTTGAGCATGCAAAAAGACATTTCTATCTAAAGACCGTTGTGGTAGAGACATCTGTGTTCTTCCATATCTGACTCTTCATTGTGGACGCTCAGCCGGCCATGGCTGCTGCCAGCTTTGTCCTCATGAGTACCTTCCCGAACAAAGAGCTGGCTGACGAGAGCCAGACCCTGAAGGAAGCCAACCTGCCCAATGCCGTCATCATGCAGCAGTTTACATAACTGCCTGGCTCGGCTGGCAGCCTCATCTCCCTCCTGTGTCTCCCACGGCCAGCTGCCCCATGGGACCACCCCTCCACCCCTCCCACACACGCAGCAGTCCAGTGCCACTTCTCCGTAGCTGTCGTCTTCTTCAGATACAGAGGAGTATTACACCTTGGGCGGACCATGTAATTAGTTCTGGCCAGTGGATTGTGAGCAGACATATTAGGTGTCACTTCCAGACCTATGTATTTCATAGCCAGTGTTTGACTTTCTAGTATTTGCAGCAGTTGTGGAGGAGGTCTCATGTTGAGTTGATGGAGACGGAAGATCAAAACAGCCTGCATCTCTGCTCATCTCATGGCACTGTTTACCGTGGAGAGTCTCTGGACCCACAGCAGACTTTGTGAGTGAAAAATAAATTTTGTGTTAAGCCACTGAGATGTTTGTTTGTTTCTTTGTTTGTTTGTTACCATGGCATAAGCTTATCCTATCCTGACTCATCACCTGCCAGTATATCATAGAATCTCTATAAAAATATAGATCTGGAAGAGATTTGATTACTGCAAGTTTCTAACTCTGATTTTCAGACTTCATACCCCCATATTGAAGTGCTTTTCTTGCTATACAAACAAGTAAATCAACTCTCATGTAACAGCTCTTTGTCTCTCTCATGTCTACAACGTCAAATTATTCACTAAATATAAAATGAAACTTTGCTGCCTGCATGTTCCAAATTCTTCTGTTTACTTTATATTAGGGAACAGAAACAGAGTGCATCCCATTTTTCAAATACTACTTCCTTTAGGAGTTGTTTTCCTGTCCTTTGTTCCTCTTCCACCCCTCAATAAGCCCATTCACCTCCTCACTTTCTTTCTCAATTTCCTTTTTTACACTGGCTAGGCTGTGCTTCCAGATGTTTCCATATGTGCTTCCAGGTAATCCTGTGCATACCTCTCACCACACTGTAATAAAATTTGCTGTGTGCGTATTAGATTTGAGCTCTTTACCCACAGGGGTTGTGTCTCATTTGTGCCTAGTACTTAGCACACCGAAGGCAGTCAATGAATATGGTTGAACGGAACCTAACTGCTTAAATCACATATGTAAAGGATGTATGTAGCTCCAAAAATGGCATCTGTTTCTTCACCACCTAACTCATACCGTTGAGAAAAGAGATGTTTCTCTGGATTCTTGGGGTTGGCTCATTCCAGACCTCAGATAATGCCCCAGGTTTCCCTGGTGATACTCATAAAAAACCCTTCTTCTTAAAAGGAATATTAACAATTGTTAAAGACATGAGATACTAGTTGATTGTTCCATATCACTGTGTCAAAAGAATCATAAAAGCATAGAGAATGCGGCCACATTTTAAAGTAGTGACCATATGCAATAAATACTGTTCGATTTCTAATTCATGAAATTTCTGTTATCCATCTTCTGAAAATGAGTTGGAAATCAAGTTTTATAGGCATCCTAATTTTATTTGATTAGTTTAAGAAGCAAAAGCGCGAGTTAATGGTGTATTACCATTCTCATGTACTAGAAAGATGTGTTAATGAAATGTAATTGTCAACTATTCCATACATTAATGTGAACCATATGTGAAAATTTGATGAGCTTGCCTGCTCTATAAAACATCTTGAAGAGGCTTTTATGGGTATTTTACAGCTAATTCAGAGATCTCAACCATGGCCAAGTAGAGTAACTTGATTTTTGCATGACTATGTTCCTTTCTGCAAAGTGAGTATCATTGCAGTTTGAGAGCAGAAAACATTTTTTCTAAACTATTATATAGCACACTAGTGATTTACGAGATGTTAATAGGACCCTGTGAGCAAAAACTTTGGAAATGCTAGCTAAAACAAAAGTAAATAGGTTTTCTCTTTGCCAGACTTCTGCGAGTCTTTACTATGCATTAAGGGCTGATTTATCCACTAGGCACTGTAGGCATAGTGCCTAAGACCCAAAATACTTTTAGAAGCCCACAAAAATCTTTTAATTTCTTTACAAATAAGAAGAAAAATGAAAATACAATAATGAATCCAGCCTGGATTACTTTAATCTTTTTGCCAATGTAATCATAAAATATATTTTAATAGTTTTCTATGGAGAAAGTACCCCACAAAGGCAAAAGTGTCTAGAGCCCGTGAATATCATACCGCAGTCCTGGTTATGATTCTCTAAAAAAGGTGTGATATGCAGGATTTTCCAGCAGTTATTGTGCATGAGCGTCTTTTTGTAGAGTTTCTCAGAGGACAAGGGTTAAGAACATGTAGAAATATTTATGTAGTGAAATGAACACTGGAACAAGAGTTATAAGAATTAGATTTTAGTGATATCTGCTACTAACTAACCATGCATCTTTGAGTAAGCCATCTGTGACTCCCAGACTGTTAAGAGACAAAGTGATGGCATTCAACTGGGTGTCAACTATGCCTTCTAGCTTACAGGGAATATGATTTTATATTTTGAATATCCTTGTATGGTTTGCTGATTTTTTAAAAGCTTACACACATAGGTTAGAACATAACTTCCAAGGAAAAGAGTACTACTCTGGACTGAAAGTCAGAAAAAGTCCCACTTTTGGCCTTCTAACTTCTACCAATAATGAAATCCACCAGTTTTCTCCCTCAAACAGGAAAAAGAATAAGAAATTTGAGAATATTTCTATCTTTAGTATGTTCTCTACTCAGTTACACGGCAATTAAACTGTGAATCTTCTCTCCTTGTGATGGGGGCAGTGGTGGTGGGGTTGACCAAGAGAAAAGGCAACTATGTCTTCTACATTTCAAGTTTGGGTGACTCCTTGGCTGGTTGTACTACCAACTCATCATTTTGACAGGTTGAGTCTGGGGTTAGTTATTTGTCGGATAACAAAAAAAGAGATGCAGTACAGATGGTTCTATACATGAGTCTAAAATTCAGGAGAGAGGCCAGGTCTGGTGTCTTCTATTTGGGAATATTTTGCCTAGTGGATGTATTATAGTTCAAACTATTGGAGTAGAATAAATAACCCTAGGGAATAAGAGTGAGAAAGATAGTGGACTAAGGACAGAAGTGTAGGGAACATCAACTTTAAGGGGTACTTATAGGAAGATAAAGTCCCAAAAGGGGGATTTAAAAAAAAATACAAAACAGAGAAATACAAGGAAAACTAGAAGAGGATATTATCAGGAAATAGAACAGAGGACATTTTATGGCCGGGCCACTCCAGGTGGCTGTTCTCTTGCTCTCTGTACATCCCCTGCCTGACCAGTGCCTGCTTCACCTATGTCTTATGCACAGGACTGACCTTCCTACTCGCCCCAGGCCCCAGCTGGTGATTGTTCTTACCAAAGGGGCAGTGAGGGGCGTGCCCCTCTGCTGGTTTCCCTGGTAACTAATGAGCCCACCTGATGTCAATTGCCCTCTAACTGGTAATCTCCCCTTCCACAGCGGAGAGAAGACTGCCGCCATGTCCTGCCCACCGTCTACTGCACACGCTGGGGTGTCGCTCCGGGACCTTGCTTCAGACAGGTCAGCTCCCCCGTCCGTTAAACCACTGATGTCTGTGTTGCTGACTCCGGGCTCTTTCTTCAGTCTTGAAGCCAGGCAAGTACAGGCCTTGTAGGCCTGCGGGGTGCAGCCCAACAACATTATAATGGAAATAGAGTAGAAAGTTTTAAGACCAAAAAAGGAAAGCAAGCACTGAAACTCATTGCAAGTGACAACATGAATCACTACAGCTTTCCTGGGACTCAATTCAGCATTGTGCAGCAAAACCTAAAAAATGTTTATACCCTTTCACCCAGTAATTCTTTTTCAATAACTTATTCTAATGAAATAATCCCAAAGAAATGTCCTTCAGTATTTCATTCCCAAGACTTAGGTACTAGGATGTATCTAGTAATTTTAGTTATAATAGAAAAGATTTAAAATATGGGTAAAATATCTAATAGTAGAGGAATGGCTAATACATGACAATTCACCCACTTTATAGAATACTATGTAGCAGTTATGAGCATTTTCAAAAAATATTTAAGGATATGGGAACATATGCCCAATATGTTTTATAAAAAGCAGGTAAAAGCTACTGTACAGAATTGTGCCCATATATATATCTATTAATGTATGTGTATACACTTCAAAATGTTAACAGTGGTTATCACCACTTAGTGCCATTACAGGGGATATTATTTTTCTTCTTTGTACTTTCCTGTATTTTCCAAATATTCTGTAATTGCTATGGTCTGAATGTTTCATCCCTCCAAAATTCCTATGTTGAAATTCTAACCCCCAAAAGTGATGGTATTAGAAGATGGGGCATTTGGGAGGTGCTTAAATCCCAAGGGTGGAGCCCTCATAAATGGTATCAGTGCTTTATAAAAGAGGCTTCAGAGAGCTCCCTTCCACTTCCGCCAGGGGAGGATCCGATGAGAGGTCTGCGGCCTGGAAGAGGACCTTCACCTGAGCATGCTGGCGCCTTGATCTCAGACTTTCAGCCTCCAGCATGGTAAGAAATGAATTTGTTGTTTATAGTTGACTCAGACTGTGGTATTTTGTTATAGCTGAGCTGCCTGAATAGACTAAAACAGTAATGAACAAGTACTACTTTTATTATCAGGAAAAAAAAAAACAATTACTTTGAAAGGAGAAAGCACTTAGCAATGTCAAAGACAGAGTGAAGTCTGATTACATAAGACTGGAAAATGTATGTTAGATTTGGCAACTAGGTCATTATGTATCTTAGGGAAAAGCTTCAGTAGAGGAATAAGGAAGGCAGATTTCAGAGCTCCAGGGGTAAAACTGAGGTGAAAAGCCCCCCAAAAGCCAGTTTTTCTGAGATTTCCAAAGATCTGAAAGTGGAGGAACAGAGAGAAGCTGGATTAGAGTTGAATAGGATACAGGTGTAAGGGCCTTTTAAAACAAAAAGGTCTTCAGGTGTTTATAGACTGAGGGGAGGATCCAATGAAGAGGCTGAGAAAGAGATGACTGACAGGGCAGACACAGAGGCAGATTGAGTTGGGCCACCGGCATGGGTTGGCCTTGAACTGCTAAGTAACATTGCAGACTTCCAGAGTGAAGGAAAGAAAGTCAAAACCAATGAATATAGATATGTTTACAGAGAAATTCAGTGAGACCTCCCTGATGACCTCAAGTTTTCCACTGATATAAAGGCAAGGTCATCTGCTGGGAGTGAAATCGACAGTTGTTTGGAAGAAGGACTTGGGGTAAGTTTCGGCACATTTGCTGACGGGAGTGGAAAAGAGAGCTGACCAAGACCTAGTAAAATGACTGGGAGGTATCCTGGGAAGCCACCCCAGTTTGGAGACAGTACACGTGTGTGGAACCATCACGTGTGAGAATTTTTAAATTTAACAGAGTGAGGCTACCAGGTGGGAATAAGGTGCTGAGAAAGATAAGAAGCAGGAAGTTGTGGTCAAGTGGAGCAATTGCTGAGCCCTGACAAGATTCAGGGTGTGAGTTGTTGAATAAGGAGCTAAAGGAATTGCAGGCCATTAAGTTGGATGATATATGTCCATGAATGTTAAAATGCCCTAGAATCATGCTAGGAGAGGAAGACTGTGAGTTGGGTTTTTTTGGTGGGGTAATGGATAACCAGGTGGCAAGTGGCTTGGCCACAGTTACAAGGGATTGAGGACAGAATACAAGTTGTAGGGAATCTCTAAAGAGAATGCAGTTTTACAAGAGGGTGGGGAAACTATGTCCAGAAGCAACATTGACAACGTGTTGAAATGCCAACTCACCTCTTGGATTCATGGCTCACTGTATGAGAGACCTGGCAGCCTCTACTAAAATGGGCTAAAGGGGGCTTCCCTGGTGGCACAGTGGTTGCGAGTCCGCCTACCGATGCAGGGGACGCGGGTTCGTGCCCCGGTCCGGGAGGATCCCACATGCCGCGGAGCGGATAGGCCCGTGAGCCATGGCCGCTGGGCCTGTGCTTCCGGAGCCTGTGCTCCGTAGTGGGAGAGGCCACAACAGTGAGAGGCCCACATACGACCAAAAAAAAAAAAAAAAAAAAAAAACTTGAAATGGGCTAAAGGGGAGGAAGTAGGGGACTTAGGAAGGTGCTAGTTACAGTTAAGGCAAAAGAGAGAGAGCTTTCTTTCTCCCAAACTTAAGATGGATAGGAGTTTGGTAACAATGGAATGAAGTTTTCAAAAGGATCCACAGTTGAACGGGGCTAGTAGAGGCATCAGGAGAAGAAAACATACAATGGCAAGAGGGTAAAGATATAAGAGAATAAAAGAGGCTTATTGTTCAGAAGTTAACAAGGAGGATATAGGGGCAAAGAACTGGCCTTAGATGCTCTAAATTTGTACCAAGTGGTTTTGGGGCCGGAACTAGGTGACTGCCAGGCAGTATCTGCCTTAATGAGATGGTGAGTAAAGCCATGTATGCATATATTCAAAAACTATGATAAAACATGGGGGAAGAAAGCATTTTTCTTCATTATAAAAAATCTCTGGTTTAGTCAGTCTAATACTTGATTTCTGCTTTCTAGAAGCTACAAAATCTTTAAAAATTATTTTAGAAACCTCAGATGTGTGTTCAGAATTACTACTCAGGTCATATTTATTAAATATGTAGTCAAGGAAAAAACTGATTTTTGAAGAGCTGAACTTAGGTTGTTTTATTTCCTATGGAATTAGATCAATACCTGTTTGTGTTTTTTTCGTTTTTTAAAATAATTTATTAATTTATTTTTGGCTGTGTTGGCTCTTTGTTGTTGCGTGCGGGCTTTCTTTAGTTGCAGCGAGCGGGGTCTACTCTTCGTTGCGGTGCATGGGCTTCTCATTGTGGTGGCTTCTCTTGTGACGGCGCGTGGGCTTAGTTGCTCCGTGGCATGTGGGATCTTCCCAGACCAGGGCTCGAACCCGTGTCCCCTGCATTGGCAGGCAGATTCTTAACCACTGCACCACCAGGGAAGCCCCTGTTTGTGTTTTTTCCAAGATAATTAACTGAGGAAGAAATAGTCTTATAAACAGGTTTTTATGCCCAATATCTGCACCCTATTCTCTTCTGCTGTTTGGAAAGTGCCTACTTTACGCGTCACTTTTCCAGGCTCCCTTGCACCTGTGGCCTAGACATGTGATCTGGGCCTGGCCTATCAGCTGTGCACACACAAGATTTTCAGTCAGTAGCTAGAGATGCAAAGAAGCTGAGACAGAGGCATTTCTTTCTGGCACTAACAGCCAGGGGAATGCAGCATTATGGGCAAGAGTTCAATGTTGACCCTGCAAACTATGGGATATGGTATATAGCATGACTAAAACATTGTTCTCCTGATACTAGCTCCATAGTGTGATGTTGGCTGTGTTTCAACCCATGTGGCCCTGCTTTCTCCTCACCTTTTCCTGAGCCTGTTACTCAAATCCTCCTGGTGATTTTATGGTCTGCTAAATGGTCTTTCAGTAAATTCCTTTCTTCTTAAATCTGCCAGAATTGGCTTCTGGTGCTTGCAACTATAAACCCTGATTGAAACTTTTAAACTCGTACCACAAATTCTGAGTATCCTGAACCCGAGCTTACCCTGTGACCCAGCAATTCCACTCCTAGGTGTAAATTGAACAAAAATGCATACGTATACTAGAATGTTTATAGCAGCATTATAATAAAAGACAAAAAGTGAAAACAATGCAAAAGCACATCAACATTTAAAAAACTTTTTATTTTATATTGGGGTATAGCTGATTTGCAATGTTGTGTTAGTTTCAGGTGTACATCAAAGTGATTCAGTTATACATATACATATATCCATTCCTTTTCAGATTCTTTTCCCATATAGATTATTACAAAGTATTGAGTAGAGTTCCTTGTGCCATACAGGAGATCCTTGTTGATTATCTATTTTATATATAGTAGTGTGTATATGTTAATCCCAAACTCCTAATTTATCCCTCCCCTGCACCTTTCCCCTTTGATAACCATAAATTTGTTTTCAAAATCTGTGAGTCTGTTTCTGTTTTGTAAATAAGTTCATTTATATCATTTTTTGAATTAGATTCCACATATGAGTGATATCATGATATTTGTCTTTCCCTGACTTACTTTGCTTAGTATGATCATCTCTAGGTCCATCCATGTTGCCGCAGATGGCATTATTTCATTCTTTTTTATGGCTGAGTAATATTCCATGGTATATATATACCACATCTTCTTTATCCATTCACCTGTCAATGGACATTTAGGTTGCTTCCATGTCTTGGCTGTTGTAAATAGTGCTGCTATAAACATTGGGGTGCATGTATCTTTTAGAAGTATGGTTTTCTCCAGATATATGCCCAGGAGTGGGATTGCTGGGTCATATGGTAGTTCTATTGTTAGTTTTTTAAGGAACCTCCATACTGTTCTCCACAGTGGCTGCATCAATTTACATTGCCATCAACAGTGTAGGAGGGTTCCCTTTTCTCCACACCCTCTCCAGCATTTATTGTTTGTAGACTTTTTGATAATGGCCTTTCTAACTGGTGTGAAATGATACCTCATTGTAGTTTTGATATGCATTCCTCTAATAATTAGTGATGTTGAGTATCTTTTCATGTGCTTTTTGGCCATCGGCATGTCTTCTTTGGAGAAATGTCTATTTAGATCTTCTGCCCATTTTTTGGTTGGGTTGTTTCTTTTTTTGATATTGAGCTGCATGAGCTGTTTGTATATTTTGGAGATTAATCCCTTGTCAGTCACTTCATTTGCAAATGTTTACTGCCATGCTATGCGTTGTCTTTTCATTTTGTTTATGGTTTCCTTTGCTGTTCAAAAGCTTTTAAGTTTCATTAGGTCCCATTTGTTTATTTTTGTTTTTATTTTCATTACTCTAGGAGGTGGATCCAAAAAGATGTTGCTGTGATTTATGTCAAAGAGTGTTCTGCCTATGTTTTCCTCTAAGAGTTTTATAGTGTCCGGTCTTACATTTAGGTCTTTAATCCATTTTGAGTTTATTTTTGTGTATGGTGTTAGGGAGTGTTCTAATTTCATTCTTTTACATGTACCTGTCCAGTTTTCCCAGCACCACTTATTGAAGAGGCTGTCTTTTCTCCATCGTATAGTCTTGCCTCCTTTGTTGTAGATTAATTGACTGTAGGTGTATGGGTTTGCATCTGGGCTTTCCATCCTGTTCCATTGATCTATAAGTCTGTCTTTGTAAAAGCACATCAACATTTGTTCATTATGTAAAATGAATATATAATTTCTGGCAAATTCTTACAACAAAATACTATACAGCAATGACATTGTGGAACTAATACTATTTCAACAATATGGGTGAATCTCAAACCAAACGTTGAGCAAGAAAACCTCGACAACAAAAGTTACATACCTATTAATTCCATTTATATAAAATTCAAAAACATGCAAGATTATATTATATTAGAAGTCAGGATAATGCTGCCTTTGGAGAGGGAATAGTAACTAAGAGAGCATGAAGAGTGGGCTTCTGGATTTCTGATAATGTATTGTTTGACCTATGTGATGATATGTGCATGTGTTTCTTTTTTGATAATTTAGGCCGTACTCTTAAGATCGGTGAACTTTGCTGTTTGTGGTTATCCATGAAAGTGCATATGGAACAAATGAAACTGAGGCTGAGAGAGATCAAATAACTGCCCAAGATCATATAAATGTTCAGCTAGCCAGGCTCTCTGAGTCCCAGTTTCAGGCTCTTAGAATTGCCACAACTATCTTGTGAGGAAGGCATTACGAGCATCGTTGAGTGAAGAATCCGAGGTTCAGAGAGTTAGGTGCCTTGCCCAGGTCTCAAAGCTAGTTGGTAGGTGATGGAGCCATGGTCTGTTTAAACCCAGTTTCTATGTGCTTTTAATTCACCACATGATCCTCCTGAAAGTGGAAAAATAGATGATACTGGTGGCATACAAATAACACATATAGAAACTTTACTGCTGATCTGGAATGATATCCATGATACACTTAAACGAAGTCAAACCAACAGGGTACAGAGTAATGTGTATGGTATGCTACCATTTGTGCAAAATTTGAAAATCTTTGTATGTGCATTTGTGTATTTTCTCTCCTAAGTATTAATATCTCTGGAAGTATCCCCAAGAAACTGGTAACACTAATTGCTTCTGGGAAGGTGAGCAGGGTGACTGAGGGACAGAAGCAGAAGAGAGAATTTTACTTAAACCCTTCAAATCATTTCAGTTGTGAAACATGGGAGTGTGCTGTGTAGTAAAAAAAAAATTCACTTAAAAATCTTAATTCTACCTGCAACCAAAGGTAGAGCTCCCCAGGGTAACGGATGAGCAGAGCTTAGAGGTCAAGAACTCAGGATTTTCCGGGATTCAGTTTATGTGTTCATTTTGGGTGAATACTTATTTTCCTTGTATCTCAGGTTCTTAATCTTAGAATGAGGTGAGATTATGTGTTAGCTCCTTCTTGGGCTTTTGGAAGGTCAGTGGCATAAAAGCTACAATTTTTTATGATTAAAAGCAATTCTCCTACATGGCATATCACTAGAACATGATCCTCTGCTTTCTCTCCCTTCCCTAAGTGAACATATCCACCATTAGACAATGGTCCATGTCTAATCCCTCCTCATTCCAGACCTCCCAAACACCAGTTATCAACAATGTGAAGAGCCTCTGCTACTTTCAGGGTGTGTTGCCCTAGACCTAAAATTTTGTGTGTGTGATCAAATTTTAAAACATTTAGAGGCTGGGCAGTAGGGCCTTAATATGTTCATAATGAAAGAGAATAAGTTATGTGAAGTACAGGAATCCCTTTCTTAGAAATTTCTTAACAGAATTCTAAACATAATGAATGAATGGACTGAGTAAAATAAGAAACTTTGCCCATAAGCAGTCGGTATTTGGAAGGATTCTTGCCTTTATTTTGTCCTGATATTTGGTCCCCAGTGCTATTAGAGCCAGAGGGTTACTCTCTTGATAACCTATTTTATTATGGAACTCAGGGAGTAGCCTACACTTCGGAAAGCTCAGTATGCATTATTTTGATTTTTCAGACATCAGTTGATACAGCAATATATATGGAGGCAAACAGCACCATCTACAAATTAATCATCCTTATTGATCATTTGGGCATTAACTAGTTTTTCAGGTAACTATGTCCTAATTGCCTCAGGCCTGCGGTGTGCAAAGAGAATTTCTCTACCTTGTAGATCTGTTCATAGCTCTCTCTTTCCATTCAGTGATCCTGCAAGTAGTCATTCAGTTTTACATAATTGAATACAGCATACACACATAAAAATATGGTTGGAGAGAAAACAGTACACTCATCAATAAAATGTGCATGAAGATATTTTTTTAATGATGTTGAATGGGAACTGAACTGCTTCAGGGATGTCAGAAGCAGTTGGCAAGCCTGTTTGAATTCATGAAGCTTTTTGTGGAAAAGTACATGTGAAGATGGAATAGTCATACTGGCAGAGTTTTTAAAAACTACCTTATCATTTTGAGTATTGCTTTGATGTTTTATGGTACTGCTCAGTGATAGTGCTAGAAATTTCAATTCTTTGTTAATGTTTTGTACTTTGTCAGCAATTAACTTTTTCTTCTTTAAATATGTGGTTTTAAAGATTTGTTCATTCTTTTAAAAGTTTTTATTGAGGTATAAAATACAGACAGTAAATCACACAAATCTCAGATTTGCAGCTCCATGAACTTTTGCACACACACACACACACACACATATTAGGGTAACCACCACTCAGGTCAAGATACAGAATGTTTCCAATACCTCGGAGGGTTCCCTCCTGAGCTTGCCATTCATACCATACTGCCGGAGGGAATCACTCCTCTGACTTCTATCACTGTACATTTGGTTTGCCCATTATTGAAACTCACATAAACGGAATCTAGTCTTTTGTGTCTGAATTTTTGTTCTCATCATTATGTTTGTGACAGAAATCCATGTCGCTCAGTGTAGCAGTAATTTCACTCTTTTTTATTGCAGAGTAGTATTCCACTGAATGGATATACCACAATTTGTTTATTCATTTTACTGTTGATGGGAGTTTGAGTTGTTTCTGGTTTGAGGCTGCTGTGAACAAAGCTGCTAAAAACATTCTCAAACCTGACTTTTGCCCTCAGTTTCTTGGGTATAAGTCTAAGAGTACAATTGCTAGGTCATAGGGTCAACATTATATCTAGCTTTAATAGATATTGACAAACATTTTTCCAAAATGGTTGTACCAATTTGCATTCCTGGCAGCAACGTATGAGAGTTCCAGTTGTTCTACATCTTGTACAGTACTGGGTGTTGTCAGTGTCTTAATTTTAGGTAGGTGTTTAATAGTACCTCATTGAGGTTTTAATTCACATTTCTCTGAGGAGTAATAATGTTGAGAATTTTTACATACGCTTATTGCCCACTTGGGTATCTCCTTTTTGTGAACAAATAATTCAGATCTGTTACCTATTTTCTAACTTGCTGCATTCTTTTTTTGTTGTTGTTAATAAATTTATTTATTTTTGGCTGCATTGGGTCTTCATTGCTGCATGCGGGTTTTCTCTAGTTGCGGTGAGCAGGGGCTACTCTTCGTTGCTGTGCACGGGCTTATCATTGCGGTGGCTTGTCTTTGTTTCGGAGCATGGGCTCTAGGTGCGCGGGCTTCAGTAGTTGTGGCTCGCGGGCTCTAGAGCACAGGCTCAGTAGTTGTGGCCCACGGGCTTAGTTGCTCCACAGCATGTGGGATATTCCCAGACCAGGCCTCGAACCTGTGTCCCCTGCATTGGCAGGCGGATTCTTAACCACTGTGCCACCAGGGAAGCCTCTGACTTGCTGCATTCTTAATGTTTTTTTTATTACATTTGTAGTCCAGTGGTTTCCCTCAAAAGTATAGAGGTCAATTGGAAAATAAAATAAATTTGACATACATTCACTTTATGACAAATTTGCTGAGCTACATCAGTTTCTTTTATAAAATATATGTGTGTGTGTGAGATAACATGAAAGAGAAAGTATGTGTACCACTTAAAAGATAATTGGTCAAAGAACTTGCATTATCAACTATAATTATTTGTTTCTTTTAACTAAAAGCCTGTTCTACCATTGTAAAAATGAGCTGTATTCACTGACAAAATCAAATGCTGGTGAGGATGTGGAGCATCAGGAACTCTCATCAATTCCTGGTGGGAAGGCAGAATGGGATGGCTACTCTGGAAGACAGCTTGGCAGAGTCTTACAAAACTAATTATACTTGTACCATACAATGCAGCAACCATGCTCCTTGGTATTTACCCAAAGGAGGTGAAAACTTATGTCCACACAAAAACCTGCCCACAGATATTTATAGCTGCTTTATTCATAATTGCCAAAACTTGGAAGCAACTAAGATCTTCCTCAGTAGGTGATTGGATAAATAAACTGTGGTACATACAGACAATGGACTCTTACTCAGCACTAAAAAGAAATGAGCTATCAAACCATGAGAAAACATGGAGGAATCTTAAATCCGTATTATTAACTGAAAGAAGCCAATCCAAAAGGGCTTCATACTGTATGATTCCAACTATATGACCTTCTGGAAAAGACAAAACTATGGAGGCAATAAAAAGATGAGCAGTTGCCAGGAGTAGGGAGATGGTGGGGGAGAGATGAATAGACAGAGAACAAGATTTTTAGAGCAGTGAAAATACAATGATGAGATACAATGATGGATATATGTATCATTATACTTTTATCTACCTCATAGAACATACAATGCCAAGAGTGAACCCTAAGGTAAACTACGGACTGTGGGTGATTATGATGCGTCAATGTTGGTTCGTCCTTGTTTTAAAGAAGTGTACCATTGTAGTTAGTGGTCAGTGATGTTGATAACAGGGGAGCCTATGCACGTGTGGGGGCAGCAGTTATATATGAAATCTCTGTACTTTCCTCCCACATTTGTTGTAAACCTAAAAGTGCCGTAAAAAATAGTCTTAAAAAATGAGCCACATTCTTCCAGAGCTTCCTGCCTCTTGCATTTTGCTTCTAGAGCCTGATGTCAAGACATAAAACCTTAATTTGGTAAATAATCACTATTCACATTAGAACAAGTAACAGAAATTCTGCTTACATGACTTTTCTTTTAAGGAATGCCAGTAGACATTTTTAAAAAATATTTATTTATTTATTTATGCTGTGCCGGGTCTTAGTTGTGGCATGCATGCGGGATCTAGTTCCCTGAACAGGGATGGAACCCGGGTCCCCTGCATTGGGAGCACGGATTCTTAACCACTAGACCACCAGAGAAGTCCCTGCGTGACTTTGTTAATTGTGCATTCTTGCCTCATCAGATATATAGAAGATGCAAATGTACACAATTTAGCAACTAAACTTTGCAAAAATGACTCTTGGTTATGTTTTGAAGTAACAACAATGGTAGTAACAGCATGAAAACACTTTTAATTCTTCAAACGCCATTTATGTACATTATTGTCACCAAGACTGGCAACCACCTGTGAGAAGGGTTAGGTGGGTATATTCTGTACAATGTAAAATTGAACATAGTAAGGTACAGAAAGCTTAACTGTGTTTGTATAAAGACATGTTTCTCAATTTCAAAAGTACTGATTCATATCAATAATGAGCTATTGATCAGCCAGTGAGCCATTCTCCTTTGCCATCTCAATTTACTTCTGTATGGAAACAGTAGAGAATGTCCTCTCTTGTACTCACCCCCTAGCAGTCACAGAACCAAATCAACGGACAGTTGATCCAAGTATTTTCTTGAGTCAAATCCATCTCAAAATGAGCACAGGATTGAATATTCTTTGGTGGCTTGTGACATCAGCTGAGCAACATGAGTGAATTACAGCTGCATGTCTCCTCTAGGGCTATCTATTATCCAATATGTCCTATTTAATTTTCAGTTTCAGGCAGGCAAATTGACCATGTATACTTGCTTGTGTCGCTAGCTAATTTTAGATCACGAATCTAATTGGAAATGGCATGCCCCTTTAGCTTGTCATGTAAAAATTCACATTTTCTGATTAATGCGATTCATTTATATTAGATTTGACTTGATGGAATGGCAATGTGTAATATAGAGAAAGCCCGCGCACAGCAACGAAGACCCAATGCAGCCAAAAAAAATGAAATAAACAAATTTTTTTAGCATCTTTATTGGAGTGTAATTGCTTTACAGTGGTGTGTTAGTTTCTGCTTTACAACAAAGTGAATCAGTTATACATATACATATGTTCCCATATCTCTTCCCTCTTGCATCTCCCTCCCTCCCACCCTCCCTATCCCACCCCTCTATGTGGTCACAAACCACCTAGCTGATCTCCCTGTGCTGTGCGGCTGCTTCCCACTAGCTATCCACTCTACGTTTGGTAGTGTATATATGTCCATGCCACTCTCTGACTTCGTCTCAGCTTACCCTTCCCCCTCCCCGTATCCTCAAGTCCCTTCTCTAGAAGGTCTGTGTCTTTATTCCTGTCTTACCCCTAGGTTCTTCATGACATTTTTTTCTTAGATTCCATATATATGTGTTAGCATATGGTATTTGTTTTTCTCCTTCTGACTTACTTCACTCTGTATGACAGACTCCAGGTCCATCCACCTCACTACAAATAAATCAATTTTGTTTCTTTTTATGGCTGAGTAATATTCCA
>NC_041234.1:14175199-14227241 GCF_002837175.3 Physeter macrocephalus
TCCTCCAGCTCCATTTTTCGTTCTCAAGATTGCTTTGGCTATTCGGGGTCTTTTGTGTTTCCATACAAATTGTGAAATTTATTGTTCTAGTTCTGTAAAAAATGCCAGTGGTAGTTTGATTTGGATTGCATTGAATCTGTAGATTGCTTTGGGTAGTAGAGTCATTTTCACAATGTTGATTCTTCCAATCCAAGAACATGGTATATCTCTCCATCTATTTGTATCATCTTTAATTTCTTTCATCAGTGTCTTATAATTTTCTGCATACAGGTCTTTTGTCTCCTTAGGTAGGTTTATTCCTAGATATTTTATTCTTTTTGTTGCAATGGTAAATGGGAGTGTTTTCTTAATTTCACGCTCAGATTTTTCATCATTAGTGTATAAGAATGCCAGAGATTTCTGTGCATTAATTTTGTATCCTGCTACTTTACCAAATTCATTGATTAGCTCTAGTAGTTTCCTGGTAGCCTCCTTAGGATTCTCTATGTATAGTATCATGTCATCTGCAAACAGTGACAGCTTTACTTCTTCTTTTCCTATTTGGATTCCTTTTATTTCTTTTTCTTCTCTGATTGCTGTGGCTAGAACTTCCAAAACTATGTTGAATAAGAGCAGTTGATCATGGTGTATGATCCTTTTAATGTGCTGTTGGATTCTGTTTGCTAGTATTTTGTTGAGGATTTTTGCATCTATGTTCATCAGTGATATTGGCCTGTAGTTTTCTTTCTTTGTGACATCTTTGTCTGGTTTTGGTATCAGGGTGATGGTGGCCTCATAGAATGAGTTTGGGAGTGTTCCTCCCTCTGCTATCTTTTTTTTTAAAAAGGCAGTGGTAGGAATTATGGACTATATAAGTGAGATGTGATGTTGCAGTTAGTCTGGGAAAAGTAAGAACTGGTAAAATGAGAATTGCAACTAAAAATTAAAGAAAATGTTTAAAAAGACTAAAAAAGGAAATGCATATCAGGTTAGGATCTCTTGTTATTAAAGAAGACAGCTTTACTGTGAACAACTTACATGAGTTTTATATACTCTATCCCCTTCCATTTTACAATTTTTTCTTACTATAATAATTGCTAATTCTCAGAGGAATTGAAGGTTTCATTTTACCTATTTTTCTTTCAATTGGATTGGAAAGAAATGGTCTGCCTGGGTAGCATTGATCAGATTTAATCTTTAAAATATCTATAGGCCTCATATCTGGCTTCTCTTCATAGGTAAATTTCTTTTTCTGTTTCAGAAATTTCAGAAACTTTTATTGAAATACAATTTATCGATAAGAATTGTATATATTTGAGGTGTACAACTTGATGATTTGATATATGTATATCAAGCTAATTAACACATTAATCACCCCACATAATTACCATTTTTTTGTTTGTGGTGAGAACACTTATGATCTACTCTCTTAGCAAATTTCAAGTATACAATACAATATTATTAACTATAGTCACTATGCTGTACATTAGATCCTTACAACTTATACATCTTATAACTTAGAGTTTGTACCCACTGACCAACATCACCCCATTTCCCGCAGCAGCCAATGTTCTACTCTCTGTTTCTGTGAGTTTGACTTTTTTTAGATTTCACATATGAGTGAGGTCATACAATATTTGTTTTTCTGCATTTGGCTTATTTCATTTAGCATAATGTCCTCCAGGTTCATCCATGTTGTCACAAATGGCAAGATTTCCTTTTTTCTCAGAGCTGAAAAATACTCCGTCGTATGTATATACCACATTTTCGTTATCCATCTGCTTCAGTTGTTTCCATATCTCAGCTATTGTGAATAATACTGCAAAGAGCATGGGAGTGCAGATGTCTCTTCAAGATATCGGTCATACTGATTCTTTTGGTTATAGACCCAGAAGTGGAATTGCTGGATTATATGGTAGGTCTATTTTTAGTTTTTTGAGGAAACTCCATATTGGCTGCACCAATTTACATTCCCACCAACAATGCACAAGGGCTCCCTTTTCTCCACACCTTTGCCAGCACTTGTTGTCTCATCTTTTTTGATGATAGTTATCCTAACCATGATGAGATGGTACCTCATTGTGGTTTTGATGTGCATGTACCTAATGATTGGTGATATTCAGAACCTTTTCATATATTTCTTAGCTATTTGCATGTCTTCAGAGAAATGCCTATTCAGAGATGCTCCAGGTACCTTTATCTAAAAAGCACTGTGGGTCACTGGTGGCCTTTGCCAAAGAAAATTTCTTAAAAGACATTTCTATTCCTCCTTGAAGTTATTTTGCTTATATTCTGCCCCATTCATCTCTGGAATCTACTTTGTCATGAAATTGGGGTAAATATCTAGATACTTAGGATAAGAAAAATGAGGAATATTCCATGGGTATGGGTGGTTTTCATGCAGCAGACCCAGAACTCTTAATTATAATATTTGCTTTGTGGGAAACATGAAACTCTCAACCACAGTCACAGGGCAAGTAGTGGAGCCAGGTGTTTTGATTCCAAATCTGATGGTTTTTTAAGACTCAAACCCCTAAAATGTACCGTAAGTATCCATTGCACTTTTCCACTTGTGACCTAAGTTGGGAGTGCTCAATGGGAATTAGAACATAAATATTCTCTAATGTAGCTAGTTGTTCTTATACATCTAAAAGGATTTCATTACTCAGTATAAAATTGGGTGTTGCTTTAAACATTCTTTACATTTGTGAACTTCCATGAAGGCAGGTGATCACTGCATTCTGTAATTTCACTGAAGGGTAATTGATGTTCTGGTTGACCATTGATGATTAGTGAAATGATTTCAGCTGTTTGTTTAACAAAACAAAGGAAAATTATTCATAGCTAATGTGTATTATATCACACCATTTTAAAAATTATTTATTTGGCTGTGCCGGGTCTTGGTTGCGGCATACGAGATCTTCAGTCGAGGCACGTGGGCTCTTCAGCTGCAGCATGTGAACTCTTAGTTGTGGCCTGCGAACTCTTAGCTGTGGCATGTGGGATCTAGTTCCGTGACCAGGGATCGAACCTGGGCCTCCTGCATTGGGAGCATGGAGTCTTAGCCAGTGGACCACTGGGGAAGTCCCTATATCACACCATTAAATGTTTCTTGTCTGATTGAGGATTTTGTGTTTCTTATTAACTACTAGACTTTGGAGCTGTCCATACGATTACACACTGTGTTTGTGTATGTGTGTGTTGACATCAACTAAGTGCTTACTGCTTAACCTGAGATTAGAAAATATATCCTCCCTGTATTCTGTGCAAGTTGGTGCCTATCGTTATGTCTTGTATATAAAAGCTCAATAAAATGTTTATTTAATTTGAATTATTACTGTCTACAATTTAAGAATAGAATAATGTCATCAAGTTATAGCACCAGAGAGGGTACCTATCCATCTCCTTTTAAATATAGTTTTTGTACAAGGTAGATTTCATATGCTATTAAAACATCTATGATGAGGAAATCCAAAATGATGACACATACTCCAGAACGTAGAGTCCAGCCCTTCTTCACCATTCCTTTGCTATTGCCATAATCCAAAATTTGATATGTCAGCCTGGGATTATTCACAGCCTAAAAGTTGAGAGTTATGTTTTATTCGGCAGGAATTTTTAGGCCTTCAAGCCCGGGAGGCAGCATCTCAAGTAACCCTGAGAAAACTGCTCTGGGGAGGCGAGAGGGCAACAAAGGGCAGGTAGTCTGCACATCAAAAGATTATTGTAAATTAAAGAAAACCAGATATCCCAAATTAAGGAACGTAGTGCTTTTCTATGTATGGGAAGATGCAAGAGTCTGGGCCCACTGAAATCATTCCTTTGATATGCACCTCAGCTGTCTGGGACCAGTATCTTGTGTTTTTACCTCCTGAGTTTCCTCAGGGCTCACCGTGGGGAGCAGCTACAGTCTGATGGCTGCTAGATGGCAGGTGTTCTTTCCCTCCTGAGTTCCCTCAGGACTCACCAGCTCACGTTGGAGGGCTGCATGCGCTGACAACTGTGATATCCTTTGTTTACTGACATGGCAGGCAGTATTCCATTTCTTAGTAGCTTCATGGCTCGCTTTCCTGAGTCTGGTCTCCATGCAGCCAGTTTGTTTTGTCACTAACAGGAGTCATTTTTCTTAAGGGATGCTGTAATTGTGCTTCTTTCCTGCTCAACAAATGTCTTACCACATAGCCTCGGCCCTTCTGCTCTAATGCCAGTTTTCCATAATCATAACAATTGTGCTAACATTTATGAGCTCACATATTGGTATTTAATCCTCAGCAAATGTATTTAATCCTCAGCAAAGTTTACAGGTGGGAAAACTGAGACTCAGAGTGGGCAGTGACTTTCAAGACCTCACAGCCAACCTGTATGTGACAGAGAAGGGGTGTGACTTCAGGTTGCCAGTTTCTAAGCCCTGTCGTGTGCTTTTTCAGCTGAGTCATTTTGCCTCTGTTTACCTTTCTAACCTTATTTCTTCTTACTTTTCTACACATACAATAGGCACTGGTCATTCTGGTATCCACGGTATCTCCACAAATATAACACGTTTGTACATTCATCCTAGCCCTTTGTTGGAATCCCATTCTTCCTTCCTTGAGAGACTCAAGTTCCACCCAGCTTCAAGGGTCACACAAGCCCCTTCTACTGTATTCACTGACCTTCCTCTCCTTTCAGTTTCTCTGGCCTAGCATTGCAATTCCCAGCATTAGCATATTGTCGTCATTGTTTTATGGATGTTAATCATTCCTACCACAACATATTGTGAGCTGCCCGAGGGCAAGTACCATATTTTAATATGCCTTCAATATTTCTTAGCTCAGTCATAAGCCCATTGTAAGTGACAATAAATGCTGGCTGTTTAACTGTCATTTTTGCCTTAAACAAGCCTTTCCTTTTTTGGCCTTTTCCCAGTACGGATTTGTTCACAGACTGTAACCGAATTTTAGCCATCAGTCATTCTACATTTCAGTTTTGCAATATAATAACAGTAATTCTTATTAGATTAATTTTTTTCCATTCAGCGTAAAACAATAAATGTAAAACATGGGAAATAACAAATTGCTTTAAGAAGTATTTCGAATGCCATTTGGAATTTTCAGGCTGAGCTGTATAAATAATTTGAACATGCTGGTGTCATGCATTTTTATGCCCCCCCAATGGTCTGGTTTTTTAAATATAAATTTATTTCATTTATTTATTTTTGGCTGTGTTGGGTCTTTGTTGCTGTGCACGGGCTTTCTCTAGTTGTGGTGAGCGGGGGTTACTCTTTGTTACGGTGCGCAGGCTGCTCATTGCAGTGGCTTCTCTTGTTGTGGAGCACGGGCTCTAGGCGCGTGGGCTTCAGTAGTTGTGGCACCTGGGCTCAGTAGTTGTGGCTCGCGGGCTCTAGAGCGCAGGTTCAGTAGTTGTGGCGCACAGGCTTAGTTGCTCTGTGGCATGTGGGATCTTCCCGGACCAGGGCTCGAACCCATGTCCCCTGCATTGGCAGGCGGATTCTCAACCACTGCACCACTAGGGAAGCCCCAAATGATCTATTAAAATGAAATTTTAACCATTTATTAAAAAAACAAACACAGATCTAAAGAATGTAGTAGGCAAGGTAAGATTAGCCCCTTTAGCTCC
The DNA here is from genome assembly GCF_002837175.3 of Physeter macrocephalus. Classification (NCBI taxonomy): domain Eukaryota; kingdom Metazoa; phylum Chordata; class Mammalia; order Artiodactyla; family Physeteridae; genus Physeter; species Physeter macrocephalus. The sequence goes on from NC_041234.1 coordinate 14,180,795, forward strand.
TTATGTCACCTCACACTGTCTAAACAACATAGTGATGGGGAAACAACTCTTAATAAGGTGCTGGCTAGAGTGTGCACCCCAGCTTGCTGCTTCTTCTTTTATCAAGAGCTGCATTTCGCTTCCAAGTCCTTCTCCTAACCCTTGCATCCCCTCCTACTGTTACCGCTCTCCTCACCTCACAACAGGCCAAAGAATAGGAGACGAGGTGTTGAGACAAGGAATGCAACTTTATTCGGAAAGCCGGCAGACCGAGAAGATGGCTGACAGGTGTCTCTGAAAAACCATCTTATCTGGGTCTGGATGCCAGTTTCTTTTATAGAACAGAGAGGGGGAGGCAGTGAGGAAGTAAAGTAAAAAGGGCCATCAGTCTTGCAAAACATATTCTGGAATGACCAGCCTCAGTGAGTTTCTTCTTTCTTGCAGCCATTCACAGGTGGGCAGGGTCAGATTGTCTACCTGTGAGCTGAACAGCAGAGGGGCAGGGTTCCCTGAGGCAGGCCATTATGTATGATTATAATAACAAAAGCAACGGAAAGCAAAGGTTAAAGTCACAGACACAAATCCAACCTGGAGTCTGATTCAACTCTTCCCTGTTACACTACCGCCACCTCTTTCCCTGCCCTGCCACATGTCTGAACATTTCTTAGGACTGATTTAGTCTAAATAATTGTCTTCGCATTTTGCTGAAGTAGTTTAGGTCGGGGAAGTGGCGGGGGCGGGGGTGGGGGGTGGTTAGGGAGGGAGGGAAAGAAAAAGAAATAGAGACAGGCACAGGGAATCTCCATACTAGCTTGATAGAACATTTCTGTAAAAATTCCTAGTGATGACTCCTTAGATGTAAACTTTGTATCCTTTTTGTATCTTTTTTATTTCTACTACACTCTTTTCTCAACTTTGTTGCACATTAATCATCCTGGTATAGGCATTTTCCAAGATTGATGGATGGTTAGCTGAAAGGTTTCATAGCCCAGGGCAAGGGAGAGGTCCATTAACTTCACATGGTCAATAATTTCCCTGGGTAATGCCCTCTTCTGAAACTTTATTACTAATAAAACCCATGTTTTAATGTTCAGAAAAATTAAACATCATTGTAAGCTGCTCATTCTTAAAATTATACCTGGCCTTGCCTTTTTGCTGTGTCTTCATTCCTCAAGTATGTACACTCTTTTTATATGTTTCTTTAAAACTTAAATTTTGTTTGCTTTTTATATATTGAGTCCCACCCTAGAAACTAATGTTCATTTTCAAGGGACACATTTATGTAATTCCCTTAAGTAAAGGAATTAAGCGTGGTATTCTGAAATGGAGTATCTGTAACAAATAGCTTTAGTCAAACTATATATCTGATGGGTCTACTAGGATTACTAGGATGCCAAACCACCAGCTGAAAAAATGAAAAAAGAAAAAAAAGATACTCACCATCAACTGGGAAAAAAAGAGCATAACTTTGTTTTGTTGCTGTGTTGTTTAATGAATTGACTGACTCAGATGGAATATGAGGCTATCTTTTCTGCAGACCTTCCTTTTTCATCCAGGGAAACCTTCTGTGGACTATTACTGGCTGTTTAGTAATTTGTCAGCCCATCTGAAATTGTTAACTCTTTTCATGGCTTTTTATTTTGAGATCTCTTCAGATCACAAAACTTAAAAGGGTATTTTATGAAATATATCCAAATGAGCTTTCATTTTTATTTAAGACAGAGCTTAAGGCATTAAATGGTCAAATAAATGTGAGAAAGTTTACTTAAATGTTTTTCACTCACTCTGGCAAATTGCCAATAATTTATAGTCTTGGGTGCGTACAGTCTTATCCAGATTGTATCCAAATACAAAGTGCAGGGTTTCCAGTCCCAGTTTTCTTTATTTCAGTGATGGAACTAAAAAACACAGAAGGAATGGGTTGGGAACCAAAAAATCTTATTTTGAGCTCACCCAAGAGGTGAGCTCATCCAAGTGAGGTCACTCATCCAAGTGACCTCTAGGAAATCACTTAACCTACTAGTAGTACATTAGTTCTACGTGACCTCTCAGAACCAATGTTTAGAAGCAATGATACTTGCCCTGCCTAGCTTACAGGGCTGTAGTAAGAAACCAACACAACATTGTAAAGCAACTATACTCTAATAAAAATTAATAAAAACAAGAAAAGCAATGAAGGCAGTGTGGATGAAAGTGCTTTCTAAAATCTAAAACCCCAAATAGATAAAAAGTGCTATTGAGATAACTACCAAACTGGAATTAGATTTAGCTGCATTTCAGACTTTCTACTTCTCTTGGCATGAAATGTCTCTCTATAAATTACTTTGTCTGCCATTGGCAATTTGCAAAAGAAAAAAAAATCAACGTCAAGAAAATATGCTCATGTGTTATTCTTCTGCATGTTAATAAGTAAAAATGGTACCCATTATTGCCCTATAAGTAGTAAAACGTGGGGGAGCCATGTTGGCTAATTGTGTTAATGGTTAGATGCTGGAGGATGTTGAAGATTAATCCCTATGTAGAATATGTCTAATCATCCATTTCTTTCCTGCCAATCTGTTCCAACTACTAATCAATCAGGCAGAAAGCACAGAACTCTAGCCATTAGAAAACAAATGGCCACACATATTTAGCTACCAGTGTGCCTTGATCCTTCATCTTTGGTGAAAATATATTCCTGTGATGGAATCACATTGTAGATATTTGCTTGACCTTTTCAAATAGAATGGATTTACCTTTCTCTATCGAGCTATATAATATGTGCATACATAAAAATGGCTGTTCAGTCAGGTCAAACAAATACTTTCAGTAGTATTATCCCTATAATCTGGTCTAGAAGAAACACTCCATTCTCTAACTGATTAGATAGAAGACTAAAACAAGCTACTGATATGAGGCAGCTTAAAATGGGCTGTGGAAAAATTATCAAAATTAGTAAAATGTTGGGCAGGAAATCTTCATCATAAGATATTCATTAGATGTAAAAATCCATATTCTTAATAAATTAAAAGGAATCTCAAATGTGTGCAGTGCTTTCAACTAGGGTAGTATTGTCATTTTGGAAAGAACACGTCATTGTGAGGAACTGTGTGTCTCTCAGGGAGCAGGATATTTAGCAGCCACTCCTTGTCACTGTGACAAATGGCTTCTTTAGGAATAGAAATCACCCACTGTTGAGAACCACTGGAATAAAAATTCTACATGTTAAGGTTGGAAGGAAATCTAGGTTTTTGTCAGAGTGGAGCAAAGAAACACACGGAAAGATAATTTCAAAATGACATAAATGGAATTTTGAAGATAATTTTAATTAACAGTAGTGGAGAAAGCAGTTTTAATTGTACTTTATAGATGAGTAGCTTCTGTTGAAACCAACTTTTAAATAATTCTTAATCACCTTTTCACTTTATTTATGTAAAAAATGCAGTTTATGAATGCATTTTATGAATTCTATAAATGAATTTGACTTATAAATTGACAATTTCCTGTCACTGACTTTAATTTTCTCAGTAAATACAATTTGTCCAAATGCCCCCAAGAACTCCAGCTCTGCTGTTACAGCTACTAATATATATCACCCTGTCATCACATGGCATTGACTCCAAGAAGTTTCCTGTTGAATTCTTCTCCGGATATTTACAGACTGGCTAATAAATGTCATGTACTTTCCATAAAATACACAGTCAAAAGCTGATAGCTACGAATACCATCACTATTTTGAAATAAAATCTTTATGATGGCGTATAGGTTCAGTGTGATGTGGTCCCTGGCCACCTCTGAGACTTAATTTCCTACTCTTTAACTGTTCACTTCCCTTAGCTGCACTGACTTTTTTGTTTTTTTTTGCGGTACGCGGGCCTCTCACTGCTGTGGCCTCTGCCGTTGCGGAGCACAGGCTCCGGACGCGCAGGCCCAGCCGCCATGGCTCACAGGCCCAGCCGCCATGGCTCACAGGCCCAGCCGTTCCGCGGTATGTGGGTTCTTCCCGGACCGGGGCACGAACCCGCGTCCCCTGCATCGGCAAGTGGACTCCCAACCACTGCACCACCAGGGAAGCCCTGCACTGACTTTCTTGCAATTCCTGAAACTCCTTCTGCCTGCTCCCACACTAGGGACCTTGCACTGGCAGGTCCATCTACCTGGATTTTGTTATTCCTGATTGTTGCATTGTTCTCTCCTTTTCTTCTGTAAGATCTCCACTCATCCCCTCAGAGAGATCTTTTAGGACCAACCTATCTAAACGTGTTTCTTCCCACTCTTTCATTCTCTATACTCTTGAGCTGGCTTTACTTTCTTCAAAGAGTAGCTGCCACCTGCCATTTGCTCCATAGTAATTATTCAGTAAATCCTTTATCAGTAACAGATTGAGATGGATAAGGGTAGGCTGCCTGGATTTGAGTCCCAGTGCTATGCCTTACTAACTGGGTGACTTTGGGCAGGTTACTTAACTTTCAGTGCCTCAGTTTCCTCAGTATCCACATTATAGTGCTGTTGGCCCATCTCCTTCCCTAGCATTAAGATAATCCAAGTTAGAAAGAAATTTAGAGAATATTTACCCCAGTTTTCCATCCAAGGCAACACTTCCTTCTCTCTTCCTATTCTGTGTTCCTCTTCTCTTTCTTAATTTTATCTTCTTCTTGTTACTCAAAAATCCCTGAATGGTGAGGAGGGAGAGTCACCTTTAGAGCTCTTAGCATCTTCTGTATGGCCCTTTTTATCCAACTGCTATATGGAAAACTTCAGTGGTCTTACTTTCATCTCAAAACTGATTTTCAACAAACATCTTCAACTGAATTGATTTTCTCCTTCGCACGCTGCAAAAAGTGATAATTATCATTTGATTATTTGGCAGTTTCAGTCTCAAAAAACATAAACCTTGAACATTTCTTATGTCCTTATAGGAGGTGGTAGGTATTTGGAGTAAAAGGGGGGAATGCCAGAAAAGTTTAGATATAACCCATATCCTTACAAAACTTGGAATATACTTATGAATGTAAAAATTAATGCTCATCACATAAGGAATCTTACTTTGATTTTTTTAAACATCTGAGGGTAGGGTTTTTTTGTTCCCAAAAGGAAATTTTTGTTGTGCATATGTTTTAATGAATATTTTGGTAAAGTTAAATTAAAAACCCAGATTTTCTTAAGCATTTAAGTTCCATTACAAATCTTGTTATACTGCTTACAGATCAATAAATAATCATTGATATGTATTCTTTGATGTTCACTAGTTCACATTTAACAGATTAACTTACCCTAAACAGTTAACCTCAATTTTACTTATTAATTAAATTCCCTTAAGAATTTTAATCTCCATTTATGAATTTAATGTATCTGATTCTCACAAGTTTTTCAAAAGCCTCCTAGGAAAATAGTACAAACGAAATCTTCCTATTCACTTAAGCAACTCCTATGAATCAGACAAATCAGGAGCATTAATATAATAGATCAGGACCACTTACATATTTAAGTAATCTTATAAACTCAATGAGATTATCTTATACCTTTCAAGTCAAAGTCACAAGTCTAATATTAATTAACCATTTTAAAATAAAATCAATTCACGTGTCAGATTCTCCAATGTATCAGATTCTTTTAAATGTGCTAAGCATCTTAAAAGAAAACATAGAGCATCAGTGAACTGGCAAAAGGTAATCCCAAATTTAATACAAAGTAATATTACTGTGGGGTTTTTTTAACATCTTTATTGGAGTATAATTGCTTTACAATGGTGTGTTAGTTTCTGCTTTATAACACAGTGAATCAGTTATACATATGTTCCCATATCTCTTTACTATGGTTTTGATCTTAGTTATATTTTTCTGCTTTAATAGCTGCAAAGATGCAGCTAAAGGATCTGAGACTTGGGACCATAATTTCAATTTGTGGTCAGAAACGTCAAGGCCAGGACATAGAAGCCCTCTCTTATAGTATTGGATATCTCTGACCTGATTCAACTTAGTCAATCCCCTTACCACCTGACTGTGTGCCACATTGTTTTAATACTTTCTCCTGGCTGATTCTCATCAGCCACCACCACTGTGTCATAATTTTCATAATATGAGACTATACAGCATATGAGAGTTACAGTATAGTATCTAATAGTTTACTGTGCCGTACACACTGCATGCACAAAATAAACTATTTTCATATTACCTTGAGAATTTCTGTGAGTAAATATATGCTGGTATTAAAAGATGCGATTCAGTTTTAGCTCATGTTCATGTTTCATTTCAGAAATACACAGTTGTTTTTGAGCAGGTCTTAAACCAAACAGGGTAGCAGAAACACGGCACTTTAATTTTGATTGAGCGCCTTTTTAGAATGAATGAGAAAAGTTTATTAAAAGGTAAAAAGGATCTGAAACCAATTGGTCTTTGGGAGGATTTCACATATAACTTTCCAAGCTTTTAAAAAATCTGTTTTTACAGTATAGTCCAAGTGTAACCTATTACACAGGAAAATATGAGCTGATGACCCATTTCAATAGAAACGTGTTCAAATCAAATTTCATGTATAGCCCCTCCTTCCTTTCTTTTAAACTGCTTCAACTGATTGAATTAGTGGCATTTTAACTAAACCCAGAGCTAGAGATTACAATGTGAGGACAGAAAAAGCAGTAGAATTAACTTTAATGTACTCTTCATATTATCCTTTAAAATCTTTACCTCTACCAAAAAAAAAAAAAAAAGTCTTCAAAGTGTGACATTATTTAAAGGAAACTTTCAAGTGCAGGCATTTGCAAAGCTGGCTGAAGGAAACTATAAGCAATGAAGTAGCCGAAGGAAGAATGTCAGAAGGAGCCTGAGGTTTCCATATGAAGGCCTTGCTTCCTAATTGTTATTATGCTTACAAGGACACTCTGTAAAAAGAAAAATGAACGCCTTGTTCAATACCTGCTATAAAAAGATACTGGGACTCTGGCTTGCTTAAATCATTTTTTTCCTGAAACAAATTGCCGAGCAAGCCCTAGGCCATTTAATTTCCAAATACCAATAATTAAAATGAGTAACATCGTCAGAATTTGGCAGGGCCACAGCTTTCTTTTCCCTTTTCATTTTCACATAAATTTCAGTGAAGGTCAGATTTGTTGAAGGGAGGAGAGGGGGTGAAATCTGCCAGCTATGTGCTCGTGGGAGGTTAAAATATGACTTGTTCACAGCCTCCCTCATAGTTCAGGACTTAATGGTCCTTGACGGGGATAACCTAGAAGTTAATTTCACTCTGTGTCCCAAAAGTAGTCATTGTCAATGTAATCTTTCTTGTGGGCTGAAGGGTATCCTCAACGAATGATCTGACTTTCAATAGTAATTGACCAGCAGTGTCTCAGACCCAAAGAGTCATGGATGTGGCTCCTTATGGATCTGTTTCCTACTCATAGTGGTAAAAATATTTTTACTTTTTTTTGCTTTAGCTTTTTTTTTTTTTTTTTTTTTTTTTGCGGTACGCGGGGGCCTCTCACTGTCGCGGCCTCTCCCGTTGCGGAGCACAGGCTCCGGACGCGCAGGCTGGCTTGCGGGCCCAGCCGCTCCGCGGCATGTGGGATCTTCCCGGACCGGGGCACGAACCCGTGTCCCCTGCATCGGCAGGCGGACTCGCAACCACTGCGCCACCAGGGAAGCCCTGCTTTAGCTTTTATACAGTCCATTTTTACATATTTCTCCCTAAGAATTAGTTCTTAAGAGTTCTCGCTTTGTTTTTTCTTAAGGTGGTAATATATCCAACTCATACACTGTAAAGTGCTTCAAAATACAGTGTATACTTGTATCAAGAAAAAAAATCAAACTTTTTAAAGATATGGCTAGCCTTTATTTGGGAGAAATGGGGTGGAACAGTGCAGAGAACGTGTGCTTCGGTCTCAGTCTTTGTTTTTCGTCTTAGCTCTCTTACTTGCTGGACGGGCAAACTGGGTTGAGTTGTCCCACCTCTCTAGGTCTCATTTCTTAATCTGTAAAATGGAAAGATTAAATTTTGCCTTGGTGAAAATCCAATGAACTGAATTATGCATTGCAAGGCAGATTAGCTTTCTAAGGAATAACCCGAGTCTCATGCCCACAAAGGACTCATCATGGGTAAACAAGTAGGATTTTTCCTTTTCCAATCTACACTCACTCTAAAGAGAGTAGTAAAGTCTGATCTCCTTGAGGTTTGGGTTCATCTTACCCAGATGAGAATAACAGGCATTAGTTTTTCAAAATGTTAGCCTCCTGGGTGGTTCTCCACAGTGGCCCAGACAGAGAGGATGACTGTTGGAATCTATGGAAACTAGACGGTAAATGCCAAGGACATGTGAGCATCTGCAAGGGCCTTGAGTGGCAGAGCCTGCTGGGAGGGACATTGCACCCTATAATTGAAAGCCTCTAATGGTGGAAAATGTGAGAATAGAGGACAAAGCATCAGTCGGGAAAAAAAAAAACTTTTCAAAGGCAGAGGTAAGAACACACGGAGATTACATATTGGTATATAGCATGGAGTATAACCCAGTATACTGTTGCCGATAAATGAACAGCAAGACTGAGATCTGCCTGGTTCTCTCTCATTGAGCCACATGATACCAAAAATTCAAAAGGAACAAAAAATATAGAGTGATTAAACTCAGTACTTTGTGTTCCTGAAAGGACTACTGGATGAGTCTATGAATAGGCAGACAGAGGGTTTCTTTTCTGTTTGATGGTTTCTGATCACAGATCTCATAATACAACCTTAGAGTTGGTTCTCATCTTATTATTCCCAGTCAATCCCCAGGAGATGAAATGGAGCAGAAACAGAAACACATACATAAATAAGCAGAAACAGAGATAAACAGACCACAAGAGACATGGGAGAGAATTGGGTGAATAGTGAGGCAGCTGTAAATGTTTCATTGCTTAGGTCTCGTTCCCAGGCCTCACTAGTCTATGGAAATGTGGTTGCCTTGACAATAGTAACAGGTTTTCTAGGCCTGACCCACTTTTCAAGGATGCTTAGGAAACCTCAAGAGTGCTGTGCTCAAGAGCAAGTTCACTCTCAGGTTGTGACCAGGCTCTACCAGGAATGTGCTATTGAGTAGAGAAGAGAGAGGAGATCCTTTCCCTCTGTTAAGTTGGGTTCTGAAGCAGGGTTGCTTCTGGTCCATATGTTGTTACTGAGGTTGAATGAAATATCTTCCTCAGTCTTTGCTTAAAGTGTCCTTTCATTTTAGCACTTACATAAGTATCCAAGCGGCTGGAGAAATGGATTCAAAATGTAGAATGTTTCTCCCCTTTGAGTACATAAGACTAGATTAAACCTGTAACAGATCTTGTCAGTGTCCTTTGTCCCCTGAACTTTATGTATATTGCTATAGACTTGCAACTACCTAAATCTATATCCCTGTGCCTTAGGATCCGCCCTGTGCAAGGAAGTGCTGAGGAATTAACATAACACTTCAACCATTGATTCTCAGGATAGGTGTATAAGCTTCCCAGCTCCCTCACCTCTTGGCAACTCTGAATGGGTGTTATGCACAGTTTCCCAGAGGATTTCAGCTCTGGGTGCCCATAGTGGTAGTTGGCTTATTGTGTTGGCTACATTCACTGCTCTGTCTCATGACCCCATTTGTCTACCAATGTTACCTGCCCTTCCCAACTGAACTACTTGAACTTGAATTCTTATAGCAGGACCCGAATCTGGAAGAAAAAAAAAAAGACAAGCACCTTCAAATGAGTTCTCTCCCAAGAAGATTCTAGCAACCCCTACAAGTAAACTCATCTTTGGTCATGTCACATGCTCATCAGAAGCTTACAGATATGTCTGTGTCACAGCAGTGGATACAGCTTGAGTTCTTTTCCAGGATACTTCCATGCCCTCATCTGGCAGGAGAGTCCCATCGGTTCATTAGTCATGATAGAATTCTTCCTTGATAACTCATCCTGTACCCACACCACAGCCCAAATTGCTTTTTTTTTTTTTAATTCCAGCTTTATTGAGGTATAACTGACAAACAAAATTGTAAGGTATTTAAAGTCTACATCGTGGTGATTTGATACATGTATGCATTGTGAAATAATTCCCCCCTCCGTCTAGTTAATATATCTATCACCTCACAGAGTTATCTTTCTTTTCCCTTTTTTTGTGAGAATATTTAAGTTCTCCCCTCTCAGCAAATTTCAACTATACAGTTCAGTGTTATTAACCAAATTGCTTTAACCAAAAAACAGCAAAGGGATTTTTAAAAATAAATTTATTTATTTTATTTATTTATTTTTGGCTGCATTGGGTCTTCTTTGCTGCTCGTGGGCTTTCTCTAGTTGCAGCGAGCGGTGGCTACTCTTGATTGTGGTGTGCGGGCTTCTCATTGCAGTGGCTTCTCTTGTTGCGGAGCAACGGCTGTAGACGCGCAGGCTTCAGTAGTTGTGGCACGTGGGCTCTAGAGCACAGGCTCTGTAGTTGTGGCACACGGGCTCAGTTGCTCCGCGGCATGTGGGATCTTCCCGGACCAGGGCTCGAACCCATTTTCCCCTACGTTGGCAGGCAGGTTCTTAACCACTGCGCCACAAGGGAAGCCCAGCAAAGGGATTTTTATTTTGCCATGAAGATTCAGTTATCAGAAGCTTCCATAGTTGTTTGAAGCCACAGAGCATTGTGAAATTAAAAATAATATACTACATAAGGCAACAAGATGAGAAATCATATTATGCATTATCCAAGATGATTATTTCCACTAATATTTTCTCTTATTTATTCTGAGATCATATAAGCAAACTACTCCGTTCCTTGCTTGCTTAGCGGGTGTGAGAAGGGGGAAAGGGGTGGGAGTGGGAGGAGAAATTTGATTTTAGCATAAATATTTGAAAAATTAAAATATTTTTCCTTTAAAATGGATTTTCACATAAAGACATTTCATGAGTACACTACTGTTGCCCTCATCTGGCAGGAGAGTCCCATCGGTTCATTAGTCATGATAGAATTCTTCCTTGATAACTCATCCTGTACCCACACCACAGCCCAAATTGCTTTTTTTTTTTTTTTAATTCCAGCTTTATTGAGGTATAACTGACAAACAAAATTGTAAGGTATTTAAAGTCTACATCGTGGTGATTTGATACATGTATGCATTGTGAAATAATTCCCCCCTCCGTCTAGTTAATATATCTATCACCTCACAGAGTTATCTTTCTTTTCCCTTTTTTTGTGAGAATATTTAAGTTCTCCCCTCTCAGCAAATTTCAACTATACAGTTCAGTGTTATTAACCAAATTGCTTTAACCAAAAAACAGCAAAGGGATTTTTAAAAATAAATTTATTTATTTTATTTATTTATTTTTGGCTGCATTGGGTCTTCTTTGCTGCTCGTGGGCTTTCTCTAGTTGCAGCGAGCGGTGGCTACTCTTGATTGTGGTGTGCGGGCTTCTCATTGCAGTGGCTTCTCTTGTTGCGGAGCAACGGCTGTAGACGCGCAGGCTTCAGTAGTTGTGGCACGTGGGCTCTAGAGCACAGGCTCTGTAGTTGTGGCACACGGGCTCAGTTGCTCCGCGGCATGTGGGATCTTCCCGGACCAGGGCTCGAACCCATTTTCCCCTACGTTGGCAGGCAGGTTCTTAACCACTGCGCCACAAGGGAAGCCCAGCAAAGGGATTTTTATTTTGCCATGAAGATTCAGTTATCAGAAGCTTCCATAGTTGTTTGAAGCCACAGAGCATTGTGAAATTAAAAATAATATACTACATAAGGCAACAAGATGAGAAATCATATTATGCATTATCCAAGATGATTATTTCCACTAATATTTTCTCTTATTTATTCTGAGATCATATAAGCAAACTACTCCGTTCCTTGCTTGCTTAGCGGGTGTGAGAAGGGGGAAAGGGGTGGGAGTGGGAGGAGAAATTTGATTTTAGCATAAATATTTGAAAAATTAAAATATTTTTCCTTTAAAATGGATTTTCACATAAAGACATTTCATGAGTACACTACTGTTTCAATACCGTTAGCCCTGGTAATAATCCTATGGTAAAATTATTTGAAATATGGTATATTTGACAAATCTTTTATTTACCTGTTCACTCTTAACCTTTTTTTTCTCAAAGACAAAAATAGGTGAAAAAACTCCACGTTACTGTATTTTTTACTCTAAAGAAGTGAAATTTGCAAATGAAATAACTAAAATATTTCCCATATAAATCTCTGCATATAGAGATAGAGTAGAAAAGTTGCTTTTTCAGGATGTGGCAGGCAGAATCCTAAAATGGCCCCCAAGATTCCTGCCCTCTGGTGTATGCACCCTTTACAATCTTTGATTATGGGTGGAACCTGTGAATATAATGACATATAACTCCCATGGTTAGGTTGCTAATCAAGTTGATTTTGAATTGGGTGGGCCTGGCCTAATCAGGTGAGTTCTTAAAAGAGAGATTTGCCTCTTATTGAAGTCAGAGAGCTTGAAAGTGTAAGAAAGATTCTTCTTCTGGCCTTGACGGAGCAAATATTCATGTTGTGAACTAGCCTGTCTGAACTAGGGGTCCACGTGGTAAGGATCTGAGAGTGGCCTCTAGGAGCTGAGAGCTACCCTTGGCTGACAGGAAGCCAGAAAACAGGGATCTTAGTCATATAACCTCAAGGAAATGAATTTTTCCAACAATTGAGGAACACTGAAAGGGCATATTTCTCTAGTCAAGTCTCCATATGGGGACACAGCTGGCTAACATCTCGATTTCAGCCTTTGAAGACCCTGAGCAGAGGACCCCAGCTAAAATGTGCCAAATTCCTGACTCTTGGAAACTATGAGATAATAAGTTTGTGTTGCTCTAAACTGCTAAGTTTGTGGTCAGTTGTTAAACATCAGGATAAAACTAATACACAAAATTTCCATGGAAATGGAATACCATGGCTAACCTATTACATTCGTCTATAATCCTATAATCCTCTATAAGGTCTATAATCCTCTGCATAGACCTTGCACCTCAAAAGACACCATCAAGAAAGTGAAAAGACAACCTATAAACTGAGAGAAAATATTTGCAAATTGTATGTCTAATAAGAAACTTGTATCCAGAATATTTTTAGAGCTTTTACAATTCAATAATAGATAAGTAACCGAAAAGTGCAAAGGATCTGAATAGATATTTCTCCAAAGGCCAATAAGTACATGAAAAAGATGCTCAACATTATCAGTCATCAGGGAGATGCAAATCAAGACCATGATGAGATTCCACTTTAAATCCACTAGGATGGCTATAATAAAAAGATGCAGGGCTTCCCTGGTGGCGCAGTGGTTGAGAGTCCGCCTGCCGATGCAGGGGACACGGGTTCATGCCCTGGTCTGGGAAGATCCCACATGCCGCGGAGCAGCTAGGCCCGTGAGCCATGGCCGCTGAGCCTGTGCGTCCGGAGCCTGTGCTCTGCGACGGGAGAGGCCACAACAGTGAGAGGCCCGCGTACCGCAAAAAAAAAAAAAAAAAAGATGCAGAGACATCTGAACCTTCATACATTGCTGGTAGAAATGTACTGTGGTGCAGCCACTTTGGAAAACAGTCTGGCAGGTCCTCAAGTGATTACACATGGGATTACCATAATGCCCAGCAATTCCCTCCTAGGCATCTACCCAGGAGAAGTTAGAACATATATCCACACAAAAACTAGTACATGAATGTTCATAGCAGCATTATTCATAAAAGCAAAAAGTAGAAATAATCCATATGTGTTCATCAGCTGATGAATAGATAAATTGTGGTACATCCGTATAATGAAATATTATTCATCAATAAAAAGGAATGAAGTACTGATACATGCTACAACATGCTAAGTGAAAGAAGCCTATTCCAAAAGACCACATATTATGTGATTCCATTTATGTGAAAAGTCTGGCATTGGCAAATCTATATAAATAGAAAATAGATTACTGTTTACCTGGGGTGGGAAGTGGAAACGGGGTGTGACCCCTAATAGCACAGGGATTCTTCTGAGGGAAATTAGGGACTAATTAGTACACTTAGAACAGGTGAGTTCTATAGTATGTAAATTCTATTTACTTAAGCTATTTTTTTAAGAAGGCTAGTTTCTCTTTTGTTTTGCTGGGGCCATGGTAGGAAAGCAAGTGTTCTGTAGAAACAAGACCAAAAAAAATTCAGTCCACCGGTTGGCATAACTCAGTGGCCAGATCTGGTGCATTTCATGATGATGTTAGAAGCGCATCCTGGGGGACTTCCCTGGTGGTCCAGTGGTTAAGACTTCACGTTCCCAGTGCAGGGGGGCATGGGTTCGATCCCCAGTTGGGGAACTAAGATCCTGCATGCCTAAGATCCCGCATGCTGCATGGTGCGGCCAAAAAAAAATAAAAATAAATAAAAATTTTTTAAAAAGAAAAAAGAAACCCAGGATGGTAGCGGGAGAAGCAGCAGTTGTCAGGTGGTGAGTTTTCTTATCCTTGCTCACCCTCTAAGAACTTGGTGACCTCTCTAACCTGAGCATCACCTGGAAAAAAAGGAGGGATTGAACTGGATAAATTCCCGGTCACTTAACAATTCTAAATATTTTATTCAGCCTGAAGATTTATACAAAGATAATCACTAAAATGACATTCAAGGTATATGATTATACCAAGATATCACTGAAAAATGTTATCTTGACTGTTTTAAACCAAAGAATTTATCAAAATTCAGAAATGTAACCAAGAATGACCTCAAGCATTTCATGTGACCGCGTCTGTATTACTTATTCTCTATTTTAGTGTGAATTTAAGGTCAGGATTTTATCCAAACCACCATTTATGTCTGAAGCATAATTATTTGCCTTGTGTTTCCCGGTGCTAATTTTGCTCTTATTTTTTAACCAAATTATTTTCGAAACCTCTTTAATTTAACTGTCCTGAAAGCTTGGTAGTGAGGAAAGGAAAGAACACAAACCAGTTTAATGCGATGAAAAAAAATCTTTCGGTTCCACTTAGAACATCTAAATGGCTTTCCACTTTCCTTGGTCACTAAATACTCACAAGGCCTTATTCTATTAGTTACTAAGGTAACCCAAAGCTGGCAGCATGTTGACATACCTTTCAAGGCCAAGAGATTTTGCAGTATTTCATAGATAATGTCACATTAACCTCACACGTCCTTTTTACAAAAGAACAAAAATTGTTTGAATGAATCTGTTGTAATTTTATTCTTTGGGTTTTTGATAAGGGATTTTTTTGCTGCACTTTCCTTCAGCTTGGGTACTATTCTGTTTTTAAAACAATGTAGTAGTAAAAGTCAGACATCTTTATTGATTCCTGCATTAAACCACTCATTTGCTCCTTGTGTGCATTATTCATAGCCTAGGTCAGAATCCATGTAGACATCCAAATGGTCCTCAAAAGAGAGGATATCCTTTGTTCTACCCTTAAAGCCCCATAAGGACGTGTCTAGTGAAAATTAAGGCAAAAAGGATGTAATAGGAATAAAGGATAAAAACAGATGGTCTGTTTCCCTTTTTGACATTAACTGCGGTGCATAAACTCAGGTGAGAGAAGCAAGATTTTCTGTCCTCATGTTATAAATGAGGCGCTGTAGCCAGGAATCGAGTGTATTTCTCCCATAGCCTATCATTAGAATGTCAATGTAGATGTGCTGCCAATTGTGTCTAAGAATCAGCTACTTTCCAAAGTCAAATAGTGCTGAGAGTTCATTAGTCTTTTCCAAATAATCCGAAGTAATGGTAAATTTAGATAAATGAAAATTTGAGTAGATGTATTAAATATTAACAAAATCAAATAAACTGACAGCAGCTTATTTGTCTGTTAAACTACTATACACTTAAGAAAAAATTGAGAATTCATATATAACAAATCTGATCCAAGAAAACGCGTGGATCTAAAATCATGGTGTTCAACTACTTGCAAACCCTCCCCACAGATCAAGCACTAACATTTGTGAGTGGTGAATTCTTCCCTCTTCTAAAGTTCTTCAAGTTATTATTCAACAGTTCTTGGGAGCACCTAAATTTATTTACTTTTGGTTTAGTGCATCTTCAGGCATCCTTAATCCTCACCTTATTCAACTAGATTCTATAAAAAAATAATTATTTCTGGACTTTGCCAGTTATATCAAGATCATATTGAATTGATCAAAGGGGTTAATAAAATGACTCTGAATAAAATATTTTTTCTAAAGTGATAGCATTCTATTGAATTTAGCAAATGTTTCCTACCACCCTGTAATAGTTAAGATGCTAAAGACTACAACTAATTCAGTGGTTTATTTTATTTACTTGTGTAACTGCCCATTTAAAGTTTATTTTATTAAAGCTAGTTTTTATTACTTCCCTGTGGCAACCTGTCCTTTGTCTAAAGAGTGGGGAAATTATCCACTATATTTGGTAATAGATTTTTTTTTTTTTTTTTTTTTTTTTTTTTTGCGGTACGCGGGCCTCCCACTGTTGTGGCCTCTCCCGTCGCGGAGCACAGGCTCCGGACACGCAGGCTCAGCGGCCGTGGCTCACGGGCCCAGCCGCTCCGCGGCACGTGGGATCCTCCCGGACCGGGGCACGAACCCGTGTCCCCCGCATCGGCAGGCGGACTCTCAACCACTGCGCCACCAGGGACGCCCTGTAATAGATTATTAACATCCGATTATGTTCTAGTTAATTTGAAGGTGTTAGAAAACAAATGACATGTTTTGCTTACTGAAGAAAACTTTATCACTGAAAATACAAAATTTGTACATATCCCATTTCTTTATTCATGATTATAAGAATACCAATTTGCATGGCGTTTTATGATAACTAGTGAAGTGTGAGGTTAGAAGTTGGGGGTTACTTTATGTCATAATGTTTCTCAAAAAATATTCTGTAGCTAATAATCCGCTATTATATATACTTGAAAGTTGTTAAGAGAATAAATCTTAAATGATCTCATCACAAAGAAGAGATGGCAATTATGTGACATGATGGAGATGTTGACTAAGCCACAGTGCTAACCATTTTGCAATCTATAAGTGTATTAAATCAACATGTTGTACACCTTAAACTTACACAGTGCTATATGTCATTTACTCAATAAAGCTGGGAAAAAAGACGTAGTTCATTGAAATTCATTGTGAAGAATATACAGTTTGAAAACTGAGTAAAAAGCTGTAAGACAAAGAATTGTGTGCATTTTGCATAGTTGCATATTCAGATTTGTCTAGGGAAAAATAACTTCCCTGGTCTTTCTCTGTTTTGATTGTTTTCTCTGCTTATTTATAAATAAGTTCATTTTGTTATTTATAAATAAATAAGCTTATTTATTTATAAATAACAAAACAAGCTTATAAGCTTATTTATAAATAAGTTTGTCTCATTATGTCAATGAAATTCTGAAAAGGCACATTCAAGTGACATGGAGCTTTATTTTATCAATTAACCTAGTTTCAAAATTCAATTAAGATCACATAGACTGTTCACAAATATGCTGCCTTAAATAGAATAAAATACAGGAAGATGTAAAAACATTTGGAAAGGAGCAGTTGCTTGGAAGAATTCTAAAACTTAAGGGAGGGGACTTCCCTGGGGGCGCAGTGGTTAGGAATCCGCCAGCCAATGCAGGGGACACGGGTTCGAGCCCTGGTCCGGGAAGATCCCACATGCCACGGAGCAACTAAGACCGTGTGCCACAAGTACAGAGCCTGTGCTCTAGAGCCCGTGAGCCACAACTACTGAAGCCCGTGTGCCTAGAGCCCGTGCTCTGCAACAAGAGAAGCCACCACAGTGAGAAGCCCGCACACCGCAAAGAAGAGTATCCCCCGCTCACCGCAACTAGAGAAAGCCCACGCATAGCAACGAAGACTCAACACAGCCAAAAAAAATACAAAAATACAAAAAAAAAAAAAAAAAAAAAACTTCAGGAAAAAGGTAAAGTCTTACCATAGAATTGAGATTATATTTTCAGATAATAAAAAGGTTGCCTTTTTCTTGTTGGGTTTTGTAAGAGGTAATACACTGAGAATTTTGTTTTCTCTGTTTTTTGAGCTACATGTAAGTAACTTCTCTTATTCTTTAATTTTTATTGAATATTTTTGACATGTAACGTAAATTTAAGGTGTACAGTGTGTTACTTTGATACATTTATGTATTGTAATACGATTGTCATTGTAGCGCTGTTTATCACATTACATAATTATAGTAAAATATTGTCTATATTCATTATACTCTGCATTAGATCTCTATGGCTTATTTTCTACTCATTGCAAGTTTGTACTCTTATTTTTATTTTATTTTATTTTTTTGTGGTATGCGGGCCTCTCACTGCTGTGGCCTCTCCCGTCGCGGAGCACAGGCTCCGGACGCGCAGGCTCAGCGGCCATGGCTCATGGGCCCAGCCGCTCCTTGGCATGTGGGATCCTCCCGGACCGGGGCATGAACCCGCGTCCCCTGCATCGGCAGGCAGACCCACTGTGCCACCAGGGAAGCCCCGCAAGTTTGTACTCTTAAACAACATCAATCTTAGCCCTCCCAGCCACCCCCATCCCCTGGTAACGACCATTTAACTCTCTGTTTTTCACAAGTTTGACCTTTTTAGATTCCACACATAAGTGATATCATACCGTGCTTGTCTTTCTCTGTTTGACTTATCTCACTTAGCATAATGCCCTCAAGGTCCATCCGTGTTATCACAAATGGCAGAATTTTTTTCTCATGGCTGAATAATAATTCCACTGTGTATTTATATACCACATCTTCTTTATCCATTCATCTGTTAATGTGTAATTAGGTTGTTTCCATATCTTAGTCTGATTCTTTTTAAATTAAAAAAACTTCCCCTTAAGTATTTCACTACTCAAGAAGAATAGTGTACAGTATATTAGAAGGTACAGGATAAACCTTTAAACTCATTTCATACTGTCTGAGAAAACCTAGTCTTATATAGCCAGTTATAATATCATTTAAACAGATAATAACCGAATCACAAACTTAATATCATTTACTCAGTGCCTAACACTGTCTCAGAAGTTAATGAAGACAAGAGAGTATGTCAGACATTTAAAAGAATGTAACCTCATTTTGTAACTAAGCTAGTCAAGCAGGGTATATTATGACATAATCATGCCTTATCTTTCCTTCTAAACAGTAAACAACTTAGGATCAGGGACTGGTTCTTAATCACTTTTGTATCCTCCACATTTCGGATCACTAAATCCCAAATTCAGGATGTGAACAGATTAGGAAACCAAACCAGACTTCTTCTTGACAATTTAGTCTAAATCCTGGTTAGAAAGGCCCCAATGGTTATAATTTATCCAACTGCCCCTCTTGTTTCTGTTGGTCCATATGGTCACCTAAGTTGCTATACATGTAACAAACAAAAGAACAGACAAACCCTCAGCTGTTTTATCTTTATGAAAAGTATCTTACTCATGCAGTGACCTCTCATGATTTTCTAGCTCTTTGTAGCTTTGGTGTGCTTTACTGAAGACCCATACATACACATCGTTGCCTATAAAACCATTGTCATGAAAATATTCTGAATATATAAAATCCCTCTAATTAGTTTCCACCTAATGCTAGTTAAAGCAATCAACGTTCTTGGTTCAAATCTTATATGTATATAAAAAGCACTCTTCTTTTTTTATTAATTTTATTGGAATATAGTTGATTTACAATGTTGTGTTAGTTTCTTCTGTATAGCAAAGTGAGTCAGTTATACATATACATATATCCACTCTTTTTAGATTCTGTTCCCATATAGGCCATCGCAGAGTATTGAGTAGAGTTCCCTGTGCTCTACAGTAGGTTCTTATATAGTAGTGTGTATATGTCAATCCCAGTCTCCCAATTTATCCTTCCCCCACCTTTCCCCTTTGGTAAACATGAGTTTGTTTTCTACATCTGTGACTCTATTTTTCTGTTTTGTAAATAGGTTCATTTGTACCATTTTTTTAGATTCCGCATATAAGCAGTATCACATGATATTTGTCTTTCTCTGTCGGACTTACTTCACTCAGTATGACAATCTCTAGATCCATCCATGTTGCCGCATATGGTATTATTTCGTTCTTTTTTATGGCTGAGTAATATTCCATAGTATGTATATGTGTATGTATGTGTACGTGTGTGTGTGTGTGTGTATATATATATACACACACACACACCACATCTTCTTTATCCATTCCTCTGTCGATGGAGATTTAGGTTGTTTCCATGTCCTGGCTATTGTAAATAGTGCTGCAGTGAACATTGGGGTAAATGTATCTTTTTGAATTATGGTTTTCTCTGGGTATGTGCCCAGGATTGGGATTGCTGGATCATATGGTAACTTTATTTTTAGTTTTTTAAGGAACCTCCATACTGTTCTCCATAGTGGCTGTACCAGTTTACTTTCCCACCTGCAGTGTAGGAGGGTTTCCTTTTCTCCACACCCTCTCCAGCATTTACTGTTTGTAGACTTTCTGATGATGACCAATCTGACCGGTGTAAGGTGATACTTCATTGTCATTTTGATTTGCGTTTCTCTGATAATTCGTGATGCTGAGCATCTTTTCAGTGTGCCTCTTAGCCAGCTGTATGTCTTCTTCGGAGAAATGTCTATTTAGATCTTCTGTCCATTTTTTGGTTGGGTTGTTTGTTTTTTTTGATATTGAGCTGCATGAGCTGTTTATATATTTTGGAGATTAATCCCTTGTCCGTTGCTTTGTTTGCAAATATCTTCTCCCATTCTGTGGGTTGTCTTTTTGTTTTATGATTTCCTTTGCTATGCAAAGGCTTTTAACTTTAGGTCCCATTTGTTTATTTCTGTTTTTATTTTCATTACTTTAGGAGGTGGATCAAAAAAGATCTTGCTGCAATTTATGTCAGAGAGTGTTCTGCCTGTGTTTTCCTCTAAAAGCACTCTTCCTAGTTGACCAATTTTGCAGTAAAGATCATGATTTCAGTTTTTGACTGCTAAAGAATTTTACTTGGGACAATATACAGTTTAACCTGTTAAGCATTTCAAACCTTTGAAAAACATGGGGAGGAGAGAAAAAATGTTGATTTGTCTAGTTGCAATCAATTATAAAGATTGTATGAAAAAAAGCAACTATGATTACCTAAGGTTCTAGGGGGAAAAAAATGTTCAAACAACATGCTCAACTCAGAGCTCCAGAAAAATTATTGTCTTTGACCTGTAGCCCCACTCCATCCTTGAATTTCTGATCCCTAAAGGAGTCTAGATGACCTTTTATCTTGAAGCCTGTGAACTGACTTAAGTATTTTGTATACACATTCTGGCAAAACCCATCACTACAACTTTTCTCTCTTGCTGTCCATCCTTGAAGTTCCCCTCTAAATTTTCTGGATTTTACTGGAAATGACTATGTCATCATTTAAATAATGTTGTCAGTATGTAGTTGATGAGAGGAACTTGTTCACTTCCACTGTTGTCAGTCTTTGAAAGATAACTGATTAGTTGTAAAATATTAGGAGTAACAATTATTGCATGCCTAATTTGTTCTAGATATAGTATTAGGCATTTTGTGCATGTTTCTTAATGATATAGAACAATTGTTTCTTTCAGTATATGTATGTAGACATTGCTTCTGTAGTGGGTTATCTGGTCAAGGCTGTGAGACTCTTCAAACACTTGAGATTAAGAAGGGTTAAACACCTCTGTAATTTATTTTCTTTGCTTCTCCAATGATGGACCAGAGCACACATAACCCACAAATACAGAAGGGAAAGAAAGTCTCCCACGTGCTCTCACCAGTGGCTTTGGGCCTCAGTTTTATTCGTTATTCTAGCTCTAAGATGGTACTCTGTGGAAGGGTATACACTTAAAGATTGTAAAACTGAAGATTAAGGGACTTCCCTGGTGGTCCAGTCGTTAAGACTTCACCTTCCAGTGCAGGGGGTGTGGGTTCAGTCTCTGGTCGGGGAGCTAAGATCCCACATGCCTCTCAGCCAAAAAACCAAAACATAAAACAGAAGCAGTATTGTAACAAATTCAATAACGACTTTAAAAATGATCCACATCAAAAAAAAAAAACTTTAAAAATATTGAAAATTAAGTAGGAGTTATTGTTAAGTAAAATCTCCACCCTGGGGAAGGAACAGATGGAACCTCCGTGGATGTCTTCCTTCCTTACACAGTACACTGAGTGAGAAAGAGTGCATGCCCACACACCACCTGTGTACCTACCATAGCATCCCAAGGGGCATGTGACCCTCAGTGGCATCACTTCCTGCCTGGGAAGAATATCAGTGTTGTCAAGATAGCCCGGTGTGGCGCTTCGACATCCAGAATACTGCCACAAACTTACTGGGTAACCTCAGGATGTCGGCTCCCTCTCTCAGGGCCATGGTTTCTTCATATAAAACAAAAGGATTGGGCTGTGCTTCTCTTTAAACTAAATAATCCGTCAATGGACCTCAGAAAAATTGTTTTACTAAATATATTGCTACTACCACCACCACGCCTAAGCTGATCCAATCAAAAAGAGGCTAGCACACTACAGACTTATTAATGAAGGCATATTTAAGAACGCAAAAGGTGGCTCTGCATTCTGCAACTGTATCCTGGATCCAAGGAGTGTGCTCTGTGAATCAAACCACACCCCTTCTTCAGAAGTTGGGCAGTGACTGTTCCCAGTCCCTAGAGTACATCATTAAAGATCAGCCATCTTCATCCCATAAAGGCACAGCAATCTTCACCCCTCATCACATCTTACAATGTCTGTTTTTTCTTCACATGAGAAAAAAAAAAAGATATTAATGGTTATTCGTGGTCTCATGCTGATGAAACTATATCACTATCATTACAGTGTTTTCCTCTCATGTTTTACCATGTGAGTATTTTTGTCCAAATCCCACAGTCCTGCCTAGCAGAGGACATGTGTTTACCATCTCCTATTTGTGAAATAAAATATGAAAGCAGTGAGATAGATAATGTCCATTATTTAAAACTGTCTCTTCAATCCTGGAATAAGTTTCTTTTGTAAAGGATCAATGGAACTGAACAGTAAATATAGAGAATGGAGCAATACCAGGTCACTGACTGCATGAACTTGTCCTTTTAACCTCTTGAACACACAGACACACATCAGGTGATGGGACTAAGGTTTATAAGTAAAATCTTTGGTTTAATCCCCAAATACCGTGATTTATGAAACATTTAGCTTTCATGGTGCTAAGAGATAAAGTCACTTAACAATAAATTTATTTTTCTAATAATAAAATTACATATATTCATTGTAGGAAATCTAGAAAATAAAAGCACAAATAATGCAAAGCTAGCAAATTATCCCATTAACCAGAGAAAATCACTGTTAACATTCTAGTGTATTCCTTTCTTTGTTCTACGTTTCCTTTAACACTTACTGACTCATTCATTCAACAGCTGTTTATCATAGTTCTCAACCTTAGCTGCACATTGGAATCACCTGGGGAATTTTAAAACTGCTGAGGCGGCGGGGTGGGGGGGGTCCCATCCTCATGGACTCTGATTCAACTGGATGAAGTAAGGCCTGGGCATCAAGATTTTTTCAAAGATTCTCCCTTGGTTATTGTAATGTGCAACCAAGATTGAGGACCACTGATTGATCAGATTTCAGTGATGCACAAGACAGTGCTAGGCATGGAATTCAATGACAAAAAGATGTAGGGTCCCTCAAGAATCTTACAGTCTTGTGGAGGGACAGACAAATGAACCAACAATTACAGTAACCTAAAATAAATATTACAGTGGAAGAGTCTATAAATAACCATGGAGGCATAGGAAAAGGAACGCTTAAATTTGTCTTGGAGGTCAGGGCAAACATCTCGGGGAATTAGGTGGCCAGATAAATAAGATGAGCATTCCAGTTCTAGAGGCATGGGGAGTAGAGAGTGCTTAGAAAACTCTAAGTGGTTCCACTGAGTGTGACAAGCGCAGCGTCTGGAGATAATGCTGCCCATTTAGGCAGCAAGCAGGTCCTGAAGGACGGTGTAGGTATTGGGAATGACGGGCAGCCCTTGATAAGTTTTGAGTAGAGGAATGACATGATTACCCCCATGTCTAATTTATTTCCTTGCCTCTGGCATCAGTGTGGATTTAAAGGCCTAGGTGAGACTAGATGTAGCAAGACTAGAATGAAGTCTATGACAAAATTCTAAGAGAGCAAGTCTGACTGTTTATGACTCCCACAGTCTCCTGGTGGTTCATTGTTTTTTGTTTTTTTTTTTAATTAAAGTAGATTTACAATATCATGTTTAAGTTGTATAGCACAGTGATTCAGTTATATATATATATTCTTTTTCATATTCTTTTCCCTTAAAGGTTATTACAAAATATTGAGTATAGTTCCCTGTGCTATATAGTAGGTCCTTCTTGGTTATCTATTTTATATATAATAGTGTGTATATGTTAATCTCAGCCTCCTACTTTATCCCCCGCCTTCCCCTTTGGTAACCGTAAGTTTGTTTTCCGTCTGTGAGTCTCTTTCTGTTTTGTAAATAAGTTTAGTTTACCTTTTTTTTCTTTAGATTCCACATATAAACGATATCATATGATATTTGTCTCTTCTCTCTTTGGCTTACTTCACTTAGTATGATAATCTATAGTTGCATCCATGTTGCTGCAAATGGCGTTTTTTCTTTTTTATGGTTGGGTAGTATTCCATTGTATATATATGTACCCCATTTTCTTTTTCCATTCCCCTCTTGGTGGACATTTAGTTTGCTTCCATATCTTGACTATTGTGAATAGTGCTGCTGTGAACACAGGGGTGCATGTACCTTTTTGAATTATAGTTTTGTCCAGATATATGCCCAGGAGTGGGATTGCTGGATCATATGGCAACTCTGTTAGTTTTCTGAGGAAACTCCTTACTATTTTTCATAGTGGCTGCACCTATTTACAGTCCTACCAACAGTGTAGGAGGGTTCCCTTTTCTCCACACCCTCTCTAGCATTTGTAATTTGTAGACATTTTAATGATGGCCATTCTGACTGGCGTGAGGTGATACCTCATTGTAGTTTTGATTTGCATTTCTCTGATAATTAGCAGTCTTGAGCGTTTTTTCATGTGCTTGTTGGCCACCTGCAGGAAATGTCTTTTTAGGTCTTCTGCCCATTTTTGGATTGGGTTGTTTGTTTTTTTGTTGTTGAGTTATATGAGCTGTTTGTATATTGTGGAAATTAAGCCCTTGTCAGTCACTTTGTTTGCAAATATTTTCTCCCATTTTGTAGATGTCTTTTAATTTTGTTTATGGTTGTTAATCTTATTAAAAGAACTTGCGTTTGAATACTAAACAATCACATTAAAGTCTTGTTCTATTTTTTAGAAAACAAGATTCTTACAAAAGCCTAATATTTTCTTCCTAGGGATTTTAACATTTCTTAAAGGAGTTTTATCATTCAGGATCCCGGTAGGAACTATAATTTACCCCCACAAGATTCAAAATTAAGAGATTTTAATACAGAGTTAAGGGGGGAAATTAGGCATGATGAGGCACCCAGAAACTAGCAACAGTGGAAAGCCATTACCACCTCTAGGGCTAAAGGGGTAAAGGAAAGAAAGAGAGCCCAAAAGGATTGGAATTAAGGAAGAGATGTTGCTAACAGATGCAGAGGGAAGCAGCTACTGCCAGAACCATAGCCAAAGCAGGGATGAAGCAAAGAAGAAATATCATGACGTTGTTCTCTTCCTTCTCCCAATCTCTGATCTGCTGATGACACCCATTAGCCAAACCCAGCCTAAAGCCATCCAGTAAAGAAGCCCAGGAAATTCATTTTCATTCACAGTAGTCAGACCCTTGGGGGCATAAAGTAGGTCTGGAAAGGGCAGAGTATGTATCTGAGGGCCAATAGAGAATAACCAACCGACAGATGAACACAATATCATAGCAAGAAAAACTTAGACATAATATCCATCACTATTTTCAATAGGCACCTAACAAAAATCATGATAGACTGTATAGTACATCCATTGCCAATAAAATAGGAACCTTCCTTTCATGAACCAGACTACTAGGAAATTCCTGACAGCTATTAAGGATTTTTTATTGGGGAAAAAAAAGTTATCAGTTGACAAATTGAGGACATTTTAATTAAAAGCTAAAATTAGAAAGTAGATGTAGCTCAGATATTAAAATGTTCCATACCTACTCAAACCCTTATACATTTCCAATTATTCATCTAAGGTACAGCAAAATCAAGAACTAATAAGAAGTACAACTAAGTGTGATATGTCAGATGCTTGGTATATAGTATCAACTAAGACATGCTCCTTGAGTGCTTATAATAGTAACATTCTAAAAGGGGCACGCAGTACCAGTGTGCCAATGACTGAAGATGGCCCTTCCTCAAAATGGGAATACTGGCCTCTTTTAAACAGTTTACAGCTTTGGGAGTGTTCAGTGGTTCACAGAGAAAGAGAATACCTACATAGACAACCAATCAGAAAAATCAGCTCTGGAAATAAGTTGGATATGATTAAACTACAGATCTCCTCATATTAAGACATCTGGTCCCTCCTTTCAGGGAGTTAACACTAATCAAATATCAAATGTTAAATTATAAATCTCAGGGTGTTATTAGTCTACATGTCAGGGCAAAACTGAACCACTGGGGTGGATGAGATATTGTTCTTCACATGATATATTGCAACATCACGACCGTTGTCTGTATTGACCAGTGATATTTTAAAATGTTCTTCTTTATTCATTTGTGAGCTTCTACAGCAGTGGTTTACACGTATCTTAATACATTTATTTAAAAATATATTTTATTACAGTTACCTGTGTACATTTCTTTCTGTCTCATCAGATTTTAAAGACTTTTGTCCTCCTCTTTTTTTAGCTTTTACATAGCCTAGTACACTTTCTTGCATATTGTAGATGCTCAGTAAATTTATATTAAATGCCAAGAGGAACTTCTACATTAAATCTGTATATGACTTAAAAACGATATTTCCCATTAGTCAAATAATCTGTTGAATTGAAGTTTCTATACTTCTGTGCCATGCTTGAATCTTCAATTTTAAAAGCATTTAAATACTACAAAATATGTCTAACATCCAAATAATGCTGAAGTCATTCCATCTTTCTTTGATAATTTGGGAAAGCTTCCAGGATGTTTCAGGGCCTCAGGGTCACTAACGAGAATATCAGTTTTCAGTGATCTGTATAGAAGAACCCATGAATAGGAATTTCTCATTGATAGACTATCTGAAAAAGTAGACTTCGCTGTATTTTATTATGGTTGATTTTCATTGAAGTGACTGGGATTTTGCCTATTGACCTTTATATTTCAACGGCTCTGATTGTCTTACATGAGATAAGTTCTTGCCTCAACCTGCTCCCCATGGTCCATTCTGCAAAGAGGGAAAAAGTCTTTAAATTGTCCCAAGATGGCTGAAGTTGACCCCCAGGCTTGTGTAAAAGAGACATCTCTTAGGTCCATAATGACAATTTCAGTCCTTCTAAAGATCTCCTATTTCACTGCCAAGGGCTAAAAAAAAAGGCTTAGTTAACATTCAGCTGTCCAGCAGAGTTTGATGTTTCCACTAAATAAAAGTTTTTATTTTGGATTTAGGTGAAATCTTCCCATTACTCATGAGTATGCTCTAAGACTCTAAAATTCCTCATACGGTTGCAGTGAAGACAAGATATGCTTGAATGAAAAAAATGACTTATGCTGTTTAATAATTGAAGAGATTTCTTACAACCTTTATTTTCACACACATCTAAGCTGGAGGAAAAATTCTATGAAATTCAATTTTATAAAAATGGTTTCAGCTTCACATACTTGTTTCTTTCAACACAAAACATTTTCGTGTATACCACCTCTAACATAAATCAGTTTTCATTCTTTTATTTCCTATTTTTTATGTAATTAAAAACTATTTGGATTGCAGTGCTTGTTATAGATCTCTTTTAGATTCTTTTACATCCGATGTGCCTTTGCGAAACAGAAGAACTTACACACGCTTTCTTTATAGTTATTCTTTCCACTAATTGCCTTAGAAGGTGGAGAAGAAAAGATCCTGGATCTAATTTTGTCCCACAGTCTTGCTAGCATGGGTTGGTACATACTGATGGAAGTGAATAAGTGCTCTCTCCAGTACCTTAGTTACTGGAAGAACTGTCTCTTTTCTGTGGCCATGAGACAGAAATTCTATCAGTTGGCCTCAACAAGTTTGGGAGTGTATGTTTAGCCAAGAAGAGAGAATTTTAATGAAGCAAAGAGAAACTATGGCTTTTTTCAGTTGTCACCAGTTATATCCAGCTTCTTCACTTTCCACTCAGTCCCAACCTTCAAGCAAGCACTTAAATTATCATCTAATTTAGCCAAAAGCCTGGTGACCACGTAAAGGCAGGCTCATTATAAGATTCATGTTAATCGCCATGGGGAAAATCCAAGACCAAAATATGTTCCAGGGATTTTCTCCAGTTAAACATACCATTTAATGGAAGACGTGAGTTTAGATAGAAGAATTTGGAAACTACTTCTACTTATACCTTGGTAGCAAGTCTGTGTTCTATAAATTATAGGGAAAACTTTAGATAGACTAGAATGATTAATAGCGTCACCTTTATTTTTCAATTTATTTATTTATTTTTGGCGGCGTTTGGTTGCTGGCTTCATGAGTTTGGAAGTATTCCCTTTCTTTTCAAATTTTTGCAAGATTTTGGGAAGTATTGCTGTTAAATTTTTTTAATGGCCATATTATTTAATTTATTTTATTTTATTTTTGGCTGCGTTGGGTCTTTGTTGCTGCGCACAGGCTTTCTGTGGTCGCGGTGAGCAGGGGCTATGCTTCCTTGCGGTGGCTTCTCATCGCAGTAGCTTCTCGTTGCAGAGCACGGTCTCTAGGCATGCGGGCTCAGTAGTTGTGGCGCATGGGCTCAGTAGTTGTGGCTCGTGGGCTCTAGCGCGCAGGCTGAGTAGTTGTGGCGCACGGGCTTAGTTGCTCCATGGCATGTGGGATCTTCCCGGACCAGGGCTCGAACCCGTGTCCCCTGCATTGGCAGGCGGATTCTTAACCACTGCGCCACCAGGGATAATTATCCTACCCAAGAAGGGGGAAGATAGAGTACTCCCATCCAATATTGGCTGAGGGATGCTCCCAAGGGGGTTAACCCCTGAGCACTTTCAGTCGGAAACCAAAGAGATGGCAACATGAAAAAAAAACTCCATTAGTCATTCCTGGCTTTAAAGATGGAAGGGTAGCACCAACTAAGAAATATAGGCAGCCTCTAGAATCTCGAAAAGGCATGAAATCAGAGTCTCCCCTGGGGCCTCCAGAAGGAACACAGCCCTGCCAACACCTACACCTTGATTTTAGTCCAGCTGACACCCATTTTGGACTTCTGACCTCCAGAATTGTAAGAGAATAAACTTGTGCTGATTTAAGCCACTACGTTTGTGGTGATTTGTTATAGCAGCAACAGGAAACTGATACATCATGTATGTGACAATTGTCATTTAGGATTGTTAGTAAAACCAGCTTCTACTCAACCACCTCATTTATTCATACTGCAAAGACTTCACTTTGGACAAAGACAGCAGGGACACAATAGGACACGAAGAACCTTGGGGAGATAAGAACAAATGTGCTTTTTATTTTTCATTAGCTGATTAGGTAAGGTTTCATACATAGTTTTATTTAAACTCCTTTGCTAAGTACAGTCACCTTCATCCCCTGGAGGATTTATCTAGAGCAATGTGTGAGTGATTATGTGAATTGAGAATTAATAGAAAAATAGGTCAGTGCTGAATTGAGGCCTGAACTCCTTTTACTTTGACCAGATTTGATGTTTCTCTAGCTCCTTCCTCACCCTCTTTCATTCTGTTTCTTCTCTTGGCTGTTCTCCGCATTCGTTTCAAAAGAACAAAGCATACAGAGTTTCAGTCCCCATTTCCGGGCCATCACAGGGGACCTGGCCCTAAGCTCAGCACATTGAGACACTGATTAGAATTGACCGTAGGTAGCAGTTGCTACAGCTTCACCACTGGGAAGGCCTTGACAGCTCTTTGACCCTGTCCCCCTCCATAGACCCTCCTCCTCCCACTCCCTCTTGTGCTGCCGCCTGAACAAAACATCACATCAGCAATGTCTACTGCAGGAACCCAGCCAAGGAAGTCATAACAGGACAATAGACATACAATCTGATAACCTTGTTAGCTCAAATCGAAGCTCCTAACAAGTAGGAGAGGTTAGTGAAGTGGAATAAAACTGTTGTAATATTTGGGTTCGTTGAAGTGGCTTTTCAGATATTTCTCCCTTTGGAAAAAAAAAAGTAGCATTTCTTGTCCCTTTATTAAAGATTAAAACCAGGCACAAGGACACTAAACAAAACAACATGTACAAGGCTAAGGTTAGCTGTTAAAAGAATACAAATGGAGAGGGACATACAAAGTTCATAAGTATCTTCTTAATGGGAAATAGCATAAAACTACTTTCTTTGTGTTGCCAGATCTCTGCAAAAGTATAGTAAGTGTGGAATAACCTTCATTATCCAGGAAAAGTTAGGGATGTGAATTAATCTGTGTAAATGATAACTAGTAATGAACTCATTTCAGATAACAGGCCAAGGATGATCAAGGTCTTTCTATTTTCTGTTTTATTTACTTCACATTACAGGATACTATTTCAACACACAGAGATTTTGCCAGGTCTGATTTTGGCCTTTTATTACCTCCCTCATACCCACCTCATCCTCCAGGGAACATTTCAACCTTTAAAAATACAATTTTAATCCCAACATTATCTTACTATTTCTGTAAAAGACATCGACATATGCTCCAGTGCTATCTAAAATGCAGTGTCTTGCACAGAATTTTATTCACTCTCCTCCCACCTTCAGTTCCTAAGTTCTTGCCATTTCCATGATCCTGGAGGAAATAGCACTAACCTTGAAGTCAGGACTTGGCACTGCTCAGGCCCTGTGACCTGGTTAATATTCTCAGTGCCTCAGTTTCTTTATCTGTAGCAAATGACAAAATAATAAATCAACTCAACAAGTGGGTATTTGGATGCTTTTGAACATGTCATTTTTATTTCTTGTGTCATTTTAAAGTTAAAAACAGGTGAAACTTTACGGTTTAGCATGGTTCCTGATTTATCTTTTGCTCTTGTGCTTCCCTGAAAGATTAATGAACCATAGCTAAGTGTATACTGGCTTAGTATTCTGGCTCTGCTTAGGGGATTTTACTGGGAACATTTTGTCCAGCCATGCTGAACTATTGTGCTGAATGGAAGCCAAAGTTACAATTCAGTTTGTGTGTATGTAAGTATGTGTGTACCCTTTATCTGGGAAAAAAGATGCTTCTTTTATAGCAGCTGGAAAATTGTAGTGATAAACATAAGTCATTTTTCTTATTGTCTTTTATTTGTGCAAGATGATAAAGTGGCACTTCTCCAATTAATTATGACTTGGAAAAATTGAAAATAATAAGTTCTGAATTGCTTCCTTTCCATCTTGTATATGACTTGAAACTGAAAAAAATCTTAGAAATCAATTTTGGAGAAGAGGAAACAATCATTATTTTTACATACATGGTGCATGTGTAGTTCTCATTCTCCGAGATGACAATGAGAAAAGAAAAAGAAAAAGCAGAATAAAAAGAAATATATTTTCTATATATTTAGCAATCATCTACATAAACATGTAACATATCGCAGGGTTTAATTGAACAGTTACATAAAGTGATTGGATCTTGGCAGTGAAATGTTAAATATGGATTTCTCCTTCCTAGCTTTGAATGTTTTCAAGTAACAAATATTCCTTTACATACAGTTCCAGGCAATGAATTACTTAGACATCTAGGAATATATTATTTGAAAGAATTCACTGCCCCAAATCTCTTCACCACTGGTATCTTCTAGTAACTAAAATTTTTAGCACTTTTACACCTTTGTGCTAGGTCATACTGTAAATGGTATTTGGGTTTAATACGTCATTATTATTCATCAACAACTCTAGCATGAATTCGCTAAAAATGTGTGGCATTTCTTTGGTATTGATCTTCATGGAGTCTTAGACTTTAGACATGGTAATTAAGACCCAGTTGATTCTAATCTTATTTTTGTACACCCAATTGAAGTGAAGGCTTGGTTTCATTGACCAGCATGCTTCTTGGGATTAGGCCTGGTCCACCCATAATCACCAAATCATCTTTAGTAGTACATTGAAGGAAGAAGCGCTATTAGTGATAAGTATCTAAATTTACTTGCGGCTTCCATTTCTTTTTGTAGTTAAAAATAACGAGTGAAATTCAAAATACTATATCATCCAAAGGTAAACACTACAACTATGGAACAGGTACACATACCGCATGCAGGGACGAGCCATTGCCTGAAGTTGGGTAGGGCAATTAAGATGTACATGAAGTATCCTTCCAACCAACGTCCAACTCTAAATAGTTCTAATTAGCTGTATGTTCAAATGAGACAGTGTGTTATCTGACGTTTCAGTATGAACATATTGACTCAGTTTATCTCACTGATATGAAATGTGAAACTTGTGAAATTCAGGCATACAATGGCAGTCCCATTTTTTTGTAATGTGTTCTTACTGACCTGTAATCAAGGCATAGCTTGCCGTGTAAACACTTAGCTTGAGCGTTTGAAATGTAGATGGAAAAACAGTTTATTAGCTTGTTAATTGTTGGTCCCTTAGAACATGAACTACACTTAATTTTATTTTTAGCCACATTAAGGATATGGCAAATAGTAATGTAGCTCAATAAGAAGAGAATGTCAAGATCTACCACTAGCTAAATGCAGATTTGTTCAATTGAATTGAATATGAATCCATTTGGCGTTCCATCTCTGAAATTCTAGCAATTTAGAAAAACCAGCTGAAAGGGATTTCTAGACAGGGCTCAGTTTGTGTTTATCCTGTATTCCTAACACACCAAGCACCCAGCTGAGTATGGGCTTAGTAGGTGGAGATAAGAATGTAGTTGAATGATTGAGAAGGAATCAAGATAAGTTATTTTCTGTGTCCCATTCAGATATTGTTGAGGGCCTTCAATTATTTGTATTTCTCCCCAAATTTGCTTCATTTTGAGCTTCAGTGGCTAGAATTCCCAAACACCATTTCTGCATCACAACATTAAAATATTGCTGAAATGCCTTAAGATCAAATTAGGTGTTTCGGGCACTGGTAGTCATTACTTGGATTGGACTTGGTCTTAGTTATTTTTTAACTAAGAAGGAAATACTGTGTTGATTTTATCCAGTGGGTTATTTGAAACAACAGCTGATGTTTTTAAGTGAAAAATTATCTGGTAATTCAGGTAAACAAATATAAAATACAAAAGCAGTGGATATTTTTTATCTTTTAAAAAAGTAGTATCCACTACTTTTATCGATATAATTAAGGTAAGTAACATAGCACCAGGCGTTTATTAGAGAAGTCACAAGAACTGCCGTGGTAGGATCAAACTTACCTTTCTGACTATTGGGGTAGTAAAACTCCAAACTAAAATATCTCATTAAAATATTTGCAGCTGTTTTCACTTGCTCTTGGCTGCTCTGCTCTAAAACTAAATTTACAAACAGTGTGTCTGTGTGTTCATACTGGTACCCTTGGGAAGTCTATAATCTTTCAAAGTAAGATATTTTGGGTACAGATTATAAATTACAGCAATAAGAAAAGTGACACTGTATCTTGATTGAATTTCAAATGCAATCTTCAGTTAAAAAATAATGAACCAGATTTATTTAGAATTTGAATTATGACCTTGTAAATAAGGTAGCTTTGGAAATGACATTACCTCTTTTAGGTTCTGATTTTACTTCCAAAGAGCTTTACCTATAATTCACAAATTGATGTTTAACAGTCCCTTGTAATTAGACAAATGACCCCAGCGTCAAAGCATCAAAACAATAACAGCAATAAGAACCAAAAATCTACTCTGCAAGAAGGAACTATCTCAAGGTGTTTTTTGTCTTTTTGTTTTTTTGATTTTTTGTTTTAATCAAAGCACTAACCACAGGGAAATGACACACCTTTACATGATGCTTTGCTATGTTCAACATCTTGGGTTCCCAGTCTGAGGATGAAGTTAATGGATTCAATGATGCTCAAGCCTCTTTTAATATTCCATGAATGCTAGAGTGAGAGATTTGAATAAGAGACATAAGACTGCACAGAATCTTAGAATTTCAAAGTAAGGAGGAACCTCAGCAGTTACCTAATTCAATCTGTTAATACAAGTTTCCTCCACAGTCATAGCTTTCCAGTGTTTTTGCTTGTGACTCAGGATAAGAAAAGAAATACATAGAATACATTATGATATAGCACATACAAACTGGATCATAACTGCACATAACTGAAACGGAATTCCCATAAAACAGTATGTGCAGTGAACTCAAATGTTTCCCCCTTTTTCTACTTTGTATCTGTTTTTAATCTTCATAACCCATTAAATTGATTTCATGACCACAAATAGATTGAGACTTGCTCTACATCCTTGCTATACAAAGTATGGCCCATAGACCAACAGCAGCAGCATCACTTAGGAGTTTTTTAGAAATGTAGTCTCAGACCCCAGCCCAGAACTACCGAATCAACATATGCTTTTTTTTCTTTTTTTTTTTTCTCGGTATGGGGGCCTCTCACTGTTGTGGCCTCCCCCGTTGCGGAGCGCAGGCTCCCCAGCCCAGAACTACCGAATCAACATATGCTTTTTTTTCTTTTTTTTTTTCTCGGTATGCGGGCCTCTCACTGTTGTGGCCTCTCCCGTTGCGGAGCGCAGGCTCCAGACGCACAGGCCCAGCGACCATGGCTCACGGGCTCAGCTGCTCCGCGGCATGTGGGATCTTCCCGGACCGGGGCACGAACCCGTGTCCCCTGCAACGGCAGGCGGACTCTCAACCACTGCGCCACCAGGGAAGCCCTCAACATATGCATTTTAACAAGATCCCCAGGTGATTCCCAGCACCTTAAAGTTTGAGAAGCATTGTCTACATCATCCCCAAGGGCGGTCAAATAGTAAGGCTTTCCTTGAACCCCTTCATTGCTTAGAAGTTT
Source organism: Physeter macrocephalus (assembly GCF_002837175.3). Lineage (NCBI taxonomy): Eukaryota > Metazoa > Chordata > Mammalia > Artiodactyla > Physeteridae > Physeter > Physeter macrocephalus. The sequence continues at coordinate 14,215,675 of NC_041234.1, forward strand.
CCTTCCTCCCCAAATGACGCATCTTATTTTCAAACAATAGTGTTTTACAGAAAGATTTTTGTTATATGAAGTGGAAATTGGCATGTAAAGTGTCACCTTGGAGACCAGCACAGAAACAACATTCCACAAGTGATAAATCCCTTTTCTTTCCCACATAAACGCCACGCACTGGCATCAGACTATCTTCTGATGAGCTGATCTTCTTGTACAATTAATCAACTTAAGCTTCTTTGCACAGGGCAGTCTCTCAGCTGAAAATAGAGGAATCTTTGTGACTCGTCACCTTCTCTCTCACTCTACACCTAAACAGTCAACAATTCTGATGAATTTACATTCCAGATATTCCTCCAATTAAGTATTTCTCAAATTAGCATCCAGCAATCCTAGGACAAGGGAGGAATGGTCAATAAACATAGAAAGTCATGGCAAAAAATTCAACATTCACTGTGTTCATTTAATGAGACGCTTAAGCCACATTCTGGGGAAAAAAATGACAGTTCTGGGTACATACTGTTAATAAAGTGCTATTGTTTTGACCTCAAGAGGCAGTAATGCTCAAAGGGGTGCCACCACCTAGGGTACCCTACTACCACCCATTGCTTGTCAAGCAATTGCCTACCTCCCGGGCTTCTGACTCCTCTCTCTGGAAAATTTGGAATATTCTGCACACATTCAAAATGCAATGAATATTTCTTTTCTCATGCTTTCCATTTTGCCCACCTGTAGCTGGATAACTGTTCTCACTGTTCATTTCAAAGTGTGCCTCCCACTGTGTCAGCTGTTGACCTGGAGAAAGGCCACTCGATCATCCAGCTGTGATGTAAAATGTAATTGAGAATTGTCCCTGGGCTGATGCATATTCTCCTTTGAGACTCCACTGATTGAAGTTGGGTTACATGCAAGTGTGAGTATAAACATACTTCCCATATCTTTCTGACATTCAGAATGGCTTGTATTCTTAAGAACAAGAAGAGGACTTGGTATTCAAGGGGATGTCTCTGGGCTGATAAGATAAAGTCGTGAGGATAGTTTCCCATTCTTTGGTAAATGTCTGGGATGTATGTTGAGGGGTAAGGGAGTTGTCAGGCCAGTTCTGTGATCTAATTCCCTGCAGATGAAGTTTCCTTCTTAAAATCAGTTCTTGGCATTACTTATTACTTTGCTGCCATTGGGTCAAGGAAAAACAATTTAAACTTCTAAGCTTTAGAGTCTAAGGCGTGGGGCTGTCTCGTGAGCAGGAAGATGGAAGAAAGAACATTTCCCAACTTCTTCCTCTTTGTGTGAATTCTTAATAACAATCTAGTTATAGACAGGGCAGCCCTCTGCATTACTGGGGGAAGACTTGATACTTATACAATCCAAGCAGGACATCAGGCCCTCTGCTCCCCATTGAGAATTATTTTTATTGTTTTGCTTCACGTCCAACAACTGAGGTGAGCGGTGCTGAAAACAGAATACAACTAAACTCTCATATCATTGCCATAGTAACCTATCAGATGACCTAATGTTAATAAGTTTTGTTGGGAGTAAAGGTAGATAAACACTCCTTTTTTTTAATTTTATTTTACTTTTTTTTGAAACCCTTTTATAGGAACATTTTTGCAAAAGCATCAGAGTACACCCAGAACTGTCTGTAAGTGAACACTCTTTTTTAAAAAAACAGTTTTATTGACATACCACAAATTCACTAAATTGTTCAATTCATTGGTTTTTAGTATATTCACGGAGTTGTGCCTCCATAATCACAATCAATTTTTGAATATTTTCATCACCCCAAAAAGAAACCCCATACCCATTAGTAGTCTCCTACCATTTCTCCCATCCTTCCATCCCTAGGCAAGCACTAATCTACTTTCCATCTGTGTAGATTTGCCTATTCTGGACATTTCATATAAATGGATTCATACAATATGTGGTCTTTTGTGGCAGGCTTCTTTCATTTAGCATAATATTTTCAATGTTTATCCATGTATGGTAGCATGCATCAGTACTTTATTCCTTTTTGTAGCTGAATAATATGCCATTGTACAGATATTCCACATTTTGTTTGTCCATTCATTAGTTGATAGACATTTTAGTTGTTTCCACCCTTTGGCTATTTTGAATAATTCTGTGATGATCATGTACTCATTTTTGTGTACACATGTGTTTTCAGTTCTCTTCGGTATATACCTAGTAGTGAAACTGATTGGTCATATGGTAACTCTATGCTTAACTGTTTGAGCAGCCACCAAGCTGTTTTCCAAAGTGGCTGCACAATTTTACATCCCCAGCAGCAATATATGAGGGTTCCCATTTCTCCACGTTCTCACCAACACTTGGTATTATCTGTCTTTTAATTATAGCCATGCTAGTGGGTTTGAAGTGGTATGTCACTGTGGTTTTGATTTGCATTTCCAAGAATAAGCATTCTTAAAATATCTCTAACTCACTCCCATGTAAAAAGTGAATATTTTAGTTCGGTTAATTCCTGGATAGACCATGTCTGGAGAGGCTGCTAAAATTTTTTAAAATAGCTGACTAATTATCAGTCTTTATAGGAAGACCTTTTGTTGCAGAAGAGAATATCTTGGTTTAGGATTCAGAAATCATCATTTTAAATAATTAAATTCCCAGAGCCAGTTCCAGCTTTAACCCTAATCAATGATTCGGTTTTTACTAAGGGTAGAGTTGGTAAGAATTAGGGAAAAATTAATAGTGTATTCATTTGACAAGTTGTACAAGTTGTTTATCTTCTCTGTGGCTAAGTTTTCTCATCTACAAAAACGAGCTTAATAATAGTAGTTAACTCACCATCATGTAAGGATTAAATGAAATCTTTTTCCATGTAAAATTCAGTGCCTAACTGAAAATAAATGTTAGCTACTACTAATTTACAGGTGAATAGCAGAGGTTTTACCTATTGTAAGGGTTCGAGAAAACATCCTCTGCAAATATGAAGGGTTTATTGAACATATTGATCAGCTGTTTTCATCTCTACAGAAGTTATTTAAAGACATTAGCTCAAAAGTTTATCAGAAACCTAAGTTAGCTACTAGTAAGAACAAACTCTGGAACAGTCTATTAAGGGAGGTGGTATACTGTCCTTTGCAGCAGTCTTTAATGACGGGAAAGACTTGCAGCTTTTCAGCAAGTAAGCTACCATCTTACCAAAGGGTGAAAGTGGCGTCTAGTTCCCTCAACCTAATAATTCTTTGCTTGTTACAGACTGAAGGTCTTTGGATTCCCTGGCAACCTAGGAAATATAACTCCCAGGCCTTGAATTCCTCAGCCTTGTCCTCAGAGATGAAGCTGGACAAAACTATAAAGTAGGTAATGCTTGTGTTTCTTTTGTTGCTCTTATTTGCTGCTTCCTCATCCTGTTTGTTGCCCTTTGCGGAGCCAGTGCCTGCACAAGGCCCCCTGTTTACAAAGGGTCTTCTGGCATGGATCCTACACTTCCTATTCCCCTCAGAACCAGATATACTAGCCTTCTCTTGATCCTCTACTCCAATCCCATCTAAACTTACCTTAACTCTGAACAACTTTTTCCATAGCTGATAATTCATTCCATAAGCCTCTATTGAGTACTTACTATGGATCAGGCACTGTGCTAGGCTCATAGATGACTATAACATGATCCAAGCCCTGTAGTAGAATGGAGAAGATCAACAAAAGGCCAGTGGTTATGAAGCAGTGTGATAATAATGGGGTAGCATATATGTCAAGGGTTGCTAGGAAAATTAAGAGAGTTAATAATTGTGAGGCACTTAGAACAGTGCCTGGCACATAATCATTAAATGCATGTTATTAAATAATTTACATGCCAGAAGAGGGTTATGCCCTAGGGGCTGTAGGAGCACATACTAAGACCACCCATCCCAACCTGAAGTACTGAAAGCCTGAGCTGCGTGTTGAAGGCGGTTAAGATTTAGCCAAGTTAAGATGTGGAAGAAACGTGTTCCATGTAGAGGGAACAGCATCTGAAAACACAAAGAGACATGAGAGAAGATGGCATAGCTCAAGAAGTTCAAAAGGTTCATCATGGGTAGAATATAGGCAAAATGGCAAGAAACAGGGCCTGAGACTCAGGTCAATAAATTGCTTTAATGGCCTCTCTCAGCCTCTGTTACATGAGTCGTGCTTTGCCATCAAGGAACACTGGGGAGGGGAGTGGGTATTGGGTTGGCGAGCAGTAGTATTTGCCATAGTAAAACATCAAGAATGGTGTTGGGAGATATTTTCAGGCCTTAAGTACCATTCAAGTTAATGTTATGACCTATGTTTACAGTGATCTTTTCCATAAATATAATTAAAATTGAATAAAGCCGCAGGATGTTTGAAAGAATATAAAAAAGTTATTTAACTTTTTAGAACTTACAAGAAATCTAGCAGTTGTTCCAGTTGAGAGCTGCACTTTCCAGGTATTGAGGGTCAATACTGTTGTTAGATCAAGGTGAGATCCTGAATAAGATACGATATACTACTGGTTTACTACTTAATGAACTATGCTTGATTAGTTACTTAGCTCTCAGTGCCCTTTGGGCAAAAAAAATCCTATTGAATGCTGTATAGGTGACATTCCCAATATAAATAGGGCCACCTTTCATTTAAGTTCCAAGGAAATGTTGAAGGAATAATATGTATGTGTTAAAATGCTGTAATTTAAAATAAAATTGAAAGCCGCAATCACAGAAACATATAGAGCGATATCTTGTGATAGGCAGTATAATTGGTTCTTATAGCCCCACCAGATACTTCATGTGCCCTGTAAACGTGCTTTAAAATTCATCAATTTTTCCATTGAAATGTGATTTTTATTTGGGGGGTGACTAACCAAATACACAAAGCTGAAATGTTTTGCTGAAACAGATTAACATTTTTAAGTAATAATATTTTCAAAATATATAAAATTTGCTACAGTATAATTCTTCAGGACTAAATGTAATTATTTTGGGAAATTTTCTGTTGTATTTTAGGAGCTTCGGGACCTGTCCCTAGCCTACTTTCCCATTCTTACTGGCCTCTAATCCCAAATGTATTCTCTACCCTACAGTCAAATTAAAATACTGACTCTCCTTTCACTTCCTACTTCTTCATCTTTGCAGACTGTGTTCCTATCGTCTCATTTTTTCCCCCTCTTTTCCTCCTCTAATCATTTGAATCCTCAGTTTTTTTAGTGCCTACTCTTTCACGGAGGGTTCCGTGGTTCCTTCAGTCATAATTAAATTTACTTTTTTTTTTCATTTTTTCCCCCTCTTTTCCTCCTCTAATCATTTGAATCCTCAGTTTTTTTAGTGCCTACTCTTTCACGGAGGGTTCCGTGGTTCCTTCAGTCATAATTAAATTTACTTTTTTTTTTTTTCACTCCGTAACTCTATGTATTTACTCTTCCGTTATGTGTTAGCTAGCTTTATTACATGCTTTTCTGTCAGTGCTCAAGCTACTGCGTTCTGGTTTCTGCCTCTTCCACACCACTGAGGCTGACCTTCAAAAAATACCTTCCCTGGGGGACTTCCCTGGTGGCGCAGTGGTTGAGAGTCCGCCTGCCGATGCAGGGGACACGGGTCCGTGCCCCGGTCCAGGAAGATCCCACATGCCGCAGAGCGGCTGGGCGCGTGAGCCATGGCCGCTGAGCCTGCGCGGCCAGAGCCTGTGCTCCGCAACGGGAGAGGGCACAACAGTGAGAGGCCCGCGTACCACAAAAAAAAACAAAAAAACCCTTCTTTGACTTGCCAAATCCAGCAGAAATTTTTTCAGTCCCTATGATACTCTTACCATTCCCTCACTTAAAGCTTCTCTTCCCATCTTCTGCCCAGCCCTTTGAAGGAGGACTCAGTTTCAGACTTGCTATTTCACAACATTTGGACGTTGGGTCTACTCTCTGGGCCATAAGTTGTTCTTCCACGGGTGGGTAGAAGGTGCCACAATGTCATGGCCCACCACAGCCATGTGGCAGCCCTAACCCTCCCGATGGGACATGTTATATACTCACTGCATTGACAAAGTGGTGAGCAGAGCCTTTGGGGAAGGGAAGAGATGACAAAAATTATAGCTAACCTTGTTCATGTGTTCCTCTTCCGAAATGTGACGTAATAACTCTCACTTCTTAAGTCAGGCAAAGATATCATATGATGTCACTTATATGTGGAATCTAAAAAATGATACATATGAACTTATTTACAAAAGAGAAACAGACTCACAGACTTAGAGAACAAACTTATGGTTACCAGAGGGTAAGGGTGGAGGGGAGGGATAGATTGGGAGTTTCGGACTGTCATGTACACACTGCTATGTTTAAAATGGATAACCAACAAGGACCTACTGTATAGCAGCAGGGAACTTTGCTCAGTATTCTGTAATAACCTAAATGGAAAAATAATTTGAAAAAGAATAGATGTATATGTTTAACTGACATCGGCAGGCAGACTCTCAACCACTGCGCCACCAGGGAAGCCCCTCCAGTAAAAATTTTAAAAAAGCCTCTCACTTCTTATGAGTGTTGTGATGATTATTGCTATCTAACATACTATTTATCTCACCTCCTTACCTTGTTTATTTTCTGCATCCCCACTAAAACGTAAGTTCTATGAGGATGAGATATTTTACCTTTTTAGTTCACTGTTGTGTCCCTAGCACCTAGAACTGGGCCTGGCACATAAAAGACATGTAAGAAAAAAACAAACATTAGTTGAATGAGCAAATGAAAAGTACCTAATATATGAGAGTCATTCAATAAATTATAGCAGTACTGAACCTCAGGGAATTCTATACTCTTGTTAATTATTTTAATATAGGTAAGAAGTTTCTCTCTCCCCTTGGGGTAGTTTAATCTCTTTTTTTTTTTTGCAATTTTATGTTTTTTACTGTGGTTGCTTTTTATTGTTTCTCTTTTGTACTTTTAGTATGTACACTTTTTAACTTGATTTTATAGGAACTTCCTGTTATTTTGTATTCTAGATGGGGTATCTATAAGGTGGACTTCTTAGAGAAGACTTGGAACTTTAAAAAGATGTCTCAATCACTTCAAATTCCTTTTGAAAGAAGGCAAAGCAGAAATAGGTAAGAATATGTTGAGTGAAATACAAAGATCGTTTTATGGGTAGAGGCAGATCCTCCTGGCTATTTTGAACTCAGTACATATTTTTGTCATTATTGAAAGGCTTCGGACTAGAATACATTTTGAAAAGCAATTGCATAGTGAGTGGATAATTCCTGTGCTGATCATCTCATGTATGAGATTAGGCTGTCGATCCCCCATGTGTAGAGCCTGCTAAAGGTGTTAATCCCAGTAATGATACAGAACTCTTCACGCATTGGCTTGTCAGGTGACCAGAAGCCAGAGATAGGTGAGGATAAGGATGCCACTATTACCATGAAAGCGAAATAAGCTAAGTGAATCATATGGAAATAAAATCATGCTTTTGGCTTCATAAATGTTTTATTACTTCCAGCCAGCTGATCTACTTACACTCGTCACTTTCTGGCTCTTCATGTATTTATTCAACAGCTACTATTTGTTGAGCATCTGCTATCAATTTGAGTCCCAGCTTCATACTTACTAACTGCATATGGAAATAATAATAGTACCTGCTATGTAAAACTGTGGACATATTAGCTTTTCACCATTGAGTATGATGTTAGCTGTAGGTTTCTCATACATGGCCTTTATTGTGTTGAGGTATGTTCCCTCTATGCCCACTTTCTGGAAAGTTTTTATCATGAATGGGTGTTGAATTTTGTCAAAAGCTTTTTCTGCATCTATTGAGATGATCATCTGGTTTTTATTCTTCAGTTTGTTGATGTGGTGTATTACACTGATTGATTTGCGGAGATTGAAAAATCCTTGCGTCCCTGGGATAAATGCCACTTGATCATGGTGTATGATCCTTTTAATGTATTGCTGGATTCGGTTTGCTACTGTTTTGTTGAGGATTTTTCCGTTTATGTTCATCAGTGATAGTGGCCTGTAATTTTCTTTTTTGTGGAATCTTTGTCTGGTTTTGGTATCAGGGTGATGATGGTCTCATAGAATGAGTTTGGGAGTATTCCTTAAACTGTGGACATATTAAATAAGCAAATATACTTGAAATAGGCTTCAGCAAGCAGAAGGGTCTCAACAGATGTTAGTTATCCTAATATTATCCTAGAGGCAATACACTTCCTTTTTTAAAACACATCTTTATATTAAATTGCCATTGCTTGCAAGCAAGAGTCTTAATTTAAAGAAACTGCAGCCCAGAGAGGTGACATGACCTGCCTGAGATCATACAGCAAAATGAGTGGGAGGTATATCTAGAAACCCAAATGATTGATGTTATGAGTCTGGTGCCCCCAAACAGATTATTGAGACTCAAGGTTCCTACACACAGCAGGAGCCTGTGCAATTACTACTGGTCAAAGCAAGCCCACTCGATGTGGGAAATACAGTGCTGCCTACAGTGCTGAGATCTACTTCCTGTTGATGCTTCCTTTACACCACTGCAAACTTGAGGTCCCCCAACAGATATACTCCTCACGCTATCCTGCCTACCTCCAGTATTACAGTCTCTACAAAAACACTTTTAGATAAAAACACTACCATAAGATAGCCCTTTCATTTCTCTAAATTGTCAAGAACACAGGAGAGGAGAATATGTCTGTTACTCAGATGTTGGCCCACTAGTTGCCTTGCATGTTGCTATGAGTAGTACGTGCCGATGATAGCTTGAATAAATCAGTACTCCTGATAGTAGCAAACCTTCAATCTCCACGAAAAGGCTTGCCTGGCAGTTTAAACCGTATTATCCCTCAAGATGTAGGTAAAGATGTAGATGTATTTATAGTTATAGAGATGTACATAAAATGTGTAGATATTTTAAAGGGCTGATTTTATCACCTTATTCTACTGTGTGTGTATATATATGTGTTATCGAGAGAGAGAGCGAGAGAGAGAGAGAGAGATGGATAGATATGTATATTTTGTTTTTTCTGTTTTTTTAAATTAATTTTTATTGGAGTATAGTTGATTTACAATATTGTGTTAGTTTCAGGTGAACAGCTAAGTGAATCAGTTATACAGATACATATATCCACTCTTTTATTTTATTTTTTTTTGAATTTTTGAATTTTATTTTATTTATTTTTTTATATAACATTTTTTAAAATATTTTGAACACTTAAGTGCTAGATTCTGGATCTTAGGACTTTACCTATTTTTTTAAACTAACACACCCATATATTAATGATTTTATCTGTCTGGTGGTTCTACAGATGGTCCTAATTTATGCTTTTTTATATATCAAGTTTTCTACATTGAGTGTATGCTATTTTAGGATCAGTAAAACTGTTGAGCGTATGTTTGTTATTTCCCAGGAAATAATCCATCTTAAGTGTTTATGAAATTCCTGATACTTTTCAGGAGCCAAGTTCTAATTATTTTGTACACATTATTTCATTTAGAAATTCCATGAGGTTGATATTATATCTCTTAATTTTTAGAATGAGATTCATTAGAATAACTCATTCAAGGACATACATGTAGTGAGTAGTATAATCTCTGTCTTTGAACCGTACAACATCAGAGAAAGTAGAAGAAAAAAATAAAATGATAAAATTCAGATTCATTGTTGACAGATCTGGAAATGAAGTTTAAATATGTTTGCTAAAATTGTTGTTATAATAGTATCTATAGCATTAATATCTCCATCCCCTGAAAGCAGAAAGTCTAATAGTAATGGTATCTGAAGGAGAACAGTCATGGCTGACAAGACACATAAGCAATTCAGAAAATAATTTAAGTGAGGTTAAAACCAGCCTGAGCATACAGCTATTATGGTATTCATCTTAAAGTTTGCTAGTCATGATTAATTGCGGAGGAAAATGTTTGAAGAATATATCCTTTGAAAAAGTGGCAAAGGTGAATAAACTCCAAAGAGAGCTAAAGATGATTCAGATTATTGGAATATAAAATTCTTATGATCCTCAAAGAAGAATTTGATTCATTCCAAACAGGTCAGATAGTATTGCATCTAGGTCCTACCTGCTTAATTTATAACTAGTGCAGACACAGACTTCATACCTGATGAGCTATTAGTTATGTTCACGTGTTCCTATAGCTCCAGAGTTAATTTCTTGCACCCTTAAGAGTGTTTCATACTGAATGCTTAACAACCAAGGAAATCACAAAATAGATTTTAGCCTCAAAATTAGTGAGACATTCCAACAGAACAAGAAAATAACTCTGAGACAGTCTCCTTTCCTCCTTACTGTAGTTATAGTGATGATTTCTGCTTGAGACTCATGGAAGTTATTCACATAAATGTAATCAATTACCTTCAAATTTATTGAGTCTTTTAATGTAAAACTATTAGAGGATGTAAAACAATCTCAAATATATTGGGTTACAGCCTGTCTACTACAAGTAAAACGAAAAAGCATTTAGGGCTTTTGGATGGTTAAATTATAGAAAAGTGAAAGTAAATGGCCTACCCCAGGGTATTTAATATACTCCTCCAGAGAGAACTACACAAACACTATACCAGAACCTCTAATGTTTAACTACAGCTTACTGCAGTGTCTCTACTGGGAAAGAATGAAAAGTTTACTGTCTTTGGTGTCTTGTTCCATTTTTTTTTAATTATTTTTTTAAGGGAATTCCTTTATTTTTATTATTTATTTATGGCTGTGTTGAGTCTTTGTTTCTGTGCAAGGTCTTGCTCTAGTTGCAGCAAGCTGGGGCCACTCTTCATCGCGGTGCGTGGGCCTCTCACTATCGTGCCTTTCTTGTTGCAGAGCACAGGCTCCAGATGCGCAGGCTCAGTAGTTGTGGCTCACGGGCCTAGTTGCTCCGCGGCATGTGGGATCTTCCCAGACCAGGGCCCGAACCCGTGTCCCCTGCATTGGCAGGCAGATTCTCAACCACTGCGCCACCAGGGAAGCCCGTCCTGTTCCATTTTTAATTAATTGTTATAAAGGACATGAAGGAGATGCTCAGAGTGGCAGAATTTCTGAAACTAACATAAGCAATCAGGTTCTTCCTACCTTGGAAGTGAAAAAGATCATTTCCAGGACAGAGCAGGTAGCTGTATGAATTGATACATCAGTTTTTTGGATGGTGAAAATACTATTCTGCCTCCTTCAGCTCTACTTTCTAGCTACTACCCCATCTCTATCTTCTCAGCCATACTTCTCAATGGAGTTGTCTACACTTGTTACCCATGTTCTCATCTCTCACTTTCTCCTTCACCTAGTCCACCTCTCTGGCTGTCATCCCAATCTCTCTACCAAAATCCCTCCAATGACTTCCATTATTACATCCACTGACATTGTTTCTACCCTCTTCTTGAGCTCGCATTTCTTCCATTAATATTTTAACACCTGTACTTTTTGCCAAGCTCTATGCCAGGTGCTGGTGAGAAATGCTCATCAGACAAACATTCATCATCAGCTAGGTACTGGTGAATAAAACGCTCATTGTTATTGCCCTCATGGTACTTATATTCTAGTGGGGAAATAGGATTACTTAAATAATCACACCTTTAAATTAGAGTTACAAACCCCCCCAAAAAAGTGATATGAAAGAAAAAATTTAAGTGGGCCGTGAAAAC
>NC_041234.1:14227764-14254608 GCF_002837175.3 Physeter macrocephalus
GTGCGCCACAACTACTGAGCCTGTACTCTAGAGCCCACGTGCCACAACTACTGAGCCCATGTGCCACAACTACTGAAGCCCGCACACCCTAGAGCCCACGCTCCGCAACAAGAGAAGCCACTGCAATGAGAAGCCCACGCACTGCAACGAAGAGTACCCCCGCTCACTGCAACTAGAGAAAGCCCCCGTGCAGCAACGAAGACCCGACTCAGCCAAAAATAAATTTAAAAAAAATTTTTAAAGATATATTAGACCTTAAGGGAGAAATACTGAAAACAAAGGAAAAATGACCCACAACATCTATGCCCAGTAGGCATAGAGAGACCACCGTTCAGCAAGCCCTACCCACACATACAGAGCTATCAGCCAACACTTTAGTGCCTGTATCATGTATATATAAACATCAGCCAAGAATTACTGAACATTTGAGGAAAGCTTCAAACATGAAAGGCACAGACCAAAACAAATGGTTATAAGGCAGGGAATGTAAGAAGCCTTTTTTAAAAAACTGCAATTAGCATCCTCAAGAACATGTGAGAAGATTGGCTTCCATAGACCAAGGACAGGATAACCTTTTTATAATTCAAAGAATATCAAAACGCCCTGGAAATAAAATACAGATAACTGAAGTAAAAAAAAAAAAAAAATATATATATATATATATATACATACATACATACATACACACGGTAGGGAATTCCCTGGCGGTCCAGTGGTTAGGACTCCGAGCTTCCACTGGAGGGGGGACAGGTTCGATCCCTGGCTGGGGAGCTAAGATCCTGCAAGCCACACAGTGTGGCCTAGATAAATAAACACATAAATAAAGTGGAAATGTTGGAAGATAAAGTTGAGGTCATTCTCCATAACACTGAACAAAATGAAGAGATGGAAAATAGAAGAGAAAATAAAATTAGAAAATTACCTTAGGCTATCCAACATCTTACAAACAGGAGGTACAGAAAGAAGGAACCAATAAAACAGAGGTGATGAAATTACAAAAATAAAAGTTTCCAGATGACTGCTCAAATACCATGAATGTAAAAATACCCACACTATGACGCATGATTGTGAGATTTCAGAATGCTGTAGATAAAGAGAAGATCCTAGGAACTCTCAGAGTTAAAAACAAAACAAAACACAGGTAACATACCATGGGTTGAGAATGAGAGTGGCATCTGACTTTTGTAAAAGCAAAACTAAAATCTGGGAGACAATGGAAATTACAAGCAGAATTCTAAGGGAAAATGATTTCCAAACTAGAATTCTGTACCTGGCCAATCCACTAATTGGATGAAAAAGAATAAAGACATTTTCACATATGCAAGGTCTAAAAATTTACCTTAAATACACCTTCTCAGGAAGCTGCTGGAGGATGCTTCACTAATACAAGGAAATATCAATAAAACAAAAGACAGCACTGGATGAAGAAAGCAGGGAATCTAACACAGGAGAGATATAAGGTGAATTCCCAGGAAGATGGTGACAGAAAGTTTCAGGATAACATTGTACAAGCCTAGAGAAAAACCAGGCCAAATTGGAGCAGGAAGACAGAGGACACCTCACACTCTAAAAAATGTTACTGATAAATTGCTTGATGTGTTTGAAAAGTATTGGTAGGATATTAAAAGTTCGTTATGAGTTTAGGGACAAATTGATTAAGTAGTACATATTACACTAAGAACAAGGAAAATGTAATTATTAACTCCAGGGAAAACAGATATAGAGAACAAACTACCGGTTACTGGTCGGGGGGACAATATACAAGTGGGGGAGTGGGAGGTACAAACTCTTGGGTGTAAGATGGGCTACAAGGATGTATTGTACAACATGAGGAATATAGCCAATATTTTGTAATAACTGTAAATGGAGTGTAACCTTTAAAATAAAAAATTTAAAAAGTATAATAACTGAAATAATAGATAAATAATTTTAAAATAAAAGATACATATAATTGTTACCTGTAAAAAAATAAATAAGGGCAGAATTAGGACTAATGAGGGGAAGATTCAGGGAGGCAGACTTCAAGTCAATGTAGGGCAGAACCATTAAATAATTAGAATTATCTTACAGTCGAATAGGCTTTCCCCAAAAGCAGTACGTTCCAGTCACTGGAAGTCAGAAAGTATTCCAACAAAATCATGCCAGAAGACGTTCCCAGACTGGGTGTAGAGGTCAGAGTAGATGTATTCTCAGGTCCTCTGTCAAGATTCTATTATTTAAGAGAAATTATTGCCTTTTAGTTCATTTAACTTGATTAGCTTCATATTTTTCCCATCGCAAGGTTCTCTTCTGAATAGGTGACACACGCTCCTTGGTATTTGAAGGATGAGAATAACTAGGTTACTGTTTAGGTAATTGCCTTTTGGTTGATATTCTCTCCAGAGATGCCATAGATATATTGAAGTACCAGATTGAAATGTGTTACTTTGCTTTTAATTTTCAATGAGTGTTTGATATAATTAATATTTATAGCTCTCATGATTGAAGCCCGGGTTTTGCAGTCCAATATTTTCCTCCCAGAAATACTTCCCAGGCCTACATTTTCACCTCAGAAATTGGTTTAAAGTTTGGACATAGCTTAGCAGCGCACAGCAGTGTAATTAACTTTCCCTTTATTTTCTCCTGTCACTTTTCATCTCTTAGGCCAGAGTATTGATGTTTGATACTTTATCCATACCCATCTGAGACTCATAATCAAGAGAAAGTTTTTTTTAAATTTATTTATTTAATTTATTTATTTTTGGCTGCATTGGGTCTTATTGCTGTGTGTGGTCTTTCTCTAGTTGCGGTGAGTGGGGGCTACTCTTCGCTGTGGTACATGGGCTTCTCATTGCGGTAGCTTCTCTTGTTGCAGAGCACAGGCTCTAGGTGCACAGGCTTCAGTAGTTGTGGCACACGGGCTCAGTTGTCGTGGCTCACCGGCTCAGTAGTTGTGGCTCATGGGCTTAGTTGCTCCGCGGCATATGGGATCTTCCTGGGCCAGGGCTTGAACCCGTGTCCCCTGCATTGGCAGGTGGATTCTTAACCACTGTGCCCCCAGGGAAGTCCTAAGAGAAAGGTTTTTTTAAAACTAATGTGAGGAGTAGAATAATAGTATTGATCAGGAATGTGTACCCTAAATCTGTTATCTGCATGAATCATCAGGATAGTTCAGTGATGAAAACAACTAGCCTGTATGTTTTGTATAGTTCCAGCCCACTTATAAGCGTGTGTGATCCTCCCAATGCTGAACCCAGAGAGCAAAGGTGATATTAGTGTCTCATTTTATAGATGAAAAAAACCTGAGTTTCAAGATTATAAATTGCCCAGCACTATATCTAGCAAATGGAAAAAAACAGAGCACTACTCCAAGAATTTGGACTCAGAACACATTTTTTCTCCTCCACACCATTCTCCCTCTTACCTGAAAATGTTTCTCATGGCTTGTCGTCCTCACCCCTGCACTAAATGTTGACAAAGATGAGTTGGCTGCACACTGCCAAGTTATCAGTTGCGTAATAGTCTTTCTCTGAAGTCTTCTGTCAAAAGTGAAAATCTGTCAATGTACCTAAATTTTCTGAAAAGCAACTTATATAAATTTTCAAATATGCATTTATGTGTCAACTCATATTTACTGGCTTATAGTACAAAGATTTCTTGTCGATACTTAAAGGATTTCCATGTGGAACTTCCCCAAATTATCACCTTAACAAAGTATATTTGAAAGGAAAATAATATCAATAGCCTTTATTATCATCTAAGAAAATTAATACTACTAAAATTCAAGTGCTAAAATTTTATATATTTGATATGTTTTTTCCAAACTTTGCTGTACATTGGAATCACCAGGAATCTTTTTTAAAAAATGCACCTACCTCCAGACATTCTGATTTAGTTGTTATGAAATTTATTTATTTAATTTATTTATTTTTGGCTGCATTGGGTCTTATTGCTGTGTGTGGTCTTTCTCTAGTTGCGGTGAGTGGGGGCTACTCTTCGCTGTGGTACATGGGCTTCTCATTGCGGTAGCTTCTCTTGTTGCAGAGCACAGGCTCTAGGTGCACAGGCTTCAGTAGTTGTGGCACACGGGCTCAGTTGTCGTGGCTCACCGGCTCAGTAGTTGTGGCTCATGGGCTTAGTTGCTCCGCGGCATATGGGATCTTCCTGGGCCAGGGCTTGAACCCGTGTCCCCTGCATTGGCAGGTGGATAATTTATTTATTTAATTTATTTATTTTTGGCTGCATTGGGTCTTATTGCTGTGTGTGGTCTTTCTCTAGTTGCGGTGAGTGGGGGCTACTCTTCGCTGTGGTACATGGGCTTCTCATTGCGGTAGCTTCTCTTGTTGCAGAGCACAGGCTCTAGGTGCACAGGCTTCAGTAGTTGTGGCACACGGGCTCAGTTGTCGTGGCTCACCGGCTCAGTAGTTGTGGCTCATGGGCTTAGTTGCTCCGCGGCATATGGGATCTTCCTGGGCCAGGGCTTGAACCCGTGTCCCCTGCATTGGCAGGTGGATTCTTAACCACTGTGCCCCCAGGGAAGTCCTAAGAGAAAGGTTTTTTTAAAACTAATGTGAGGAGTAGAATAATAGTATTGATCAGGAATGTGTACCCTAAATCTGTTATCTGCATGAATCATCAGGATAGTTCAGTGATGAAAACAACTAGCCTGTATGTTTTGTATAGTTCCAGCCCACTTATAAGCGTGTATGATCCTCCCAATGCTGAACCCAGAGAGCAAAGGTGATATTAGTGTCTCATTTTATAGATGAAAAAAACCTGAGTTTCAAGATTATAAATTGCCCAGCACTATATCTAGCAAATGGAAAAAAACAGAGCACTACTCCAAGAATTTGGACTCAGAACACATTTTTTCTCCTCCACACCATTCTCCCTCTTACCTGAAAATGTTTCTCATGGCTTGTCGTCCTCACCCCTGCACTAAATGTTGACAAAGATGAGTTGGCTGCACACTGCCAAGTTATCAGTTGCGTAATAGTCTTTCTCTGAAGTCTTCTGTCAAAAGTGAAAATCTGTCAATGTACCTAAATTTTCTGAAAAGCAACTTATATAAATTTTCAAATATGCATTTATGTGTCAACTCATATTTACTGGCTTATAGTACAAAGATTTCTTGTCGATACTTAAAGGATTTCCATGTGGAACTTCCCCAAATTATCACCTTAACAAAGTATATTTGAAAGGAAAATAATATCAATAGCCTTTATTATCATCTAAGAAAATTAATACTACTAAAATTCAAGTGCTAAAATTTTATATATTTGATATGTTTTTTCCAAACTTTGCTGTACATTGGAATCACCAGGAATCTTTTTTAAAAAATGCACCTACCTCCAGACATTCTGATTTAGTTGTTATGATGTGCAACCTGGGCATCAACAACTTTAAAATGTCCCAAGTGATTTTAATGTATGTCAAATTTTGGGAAACATTGCTGTTTAGTCTACATTTGGAAAGTGAAAATCAAAGATGTCTTAAAATAGTATATCTTTGGTTCTCTTTGATTTGAAAGGTAATTAATTGATTGACATCTGATAATTTCTGTTGATTTGTCCTCTGATTTCAGATAATTACATACAATCAGAAAATTAAAATGTCACAACTGTGCATTATTATACATTAATATATAATTTAATATGAATGTGGTTGTTGTATTCTCTTTTATTTCATGTTATGTGTAACAATCTGACAATTATAAGATTTGAGGGCTAAAAAAAGTCTGCCCATTGCCTTGTTTAATTTAAGCTGATCTCATGAACCATTTCGAAAATTACTAGGTTACAGTAGTGCATTAATAAAATCTATAAACTAGCTAGAAGACAGAATACTTGGACACTTACATGGAAAAAGGAAATGGCAAAATATTTAAACAAATTGCACTGAAAGACATTTTTTTAATTCACATTACTATACCATTTCAGGTTTGGGTTTAAGTTTAGGTATTTGTTAAATCACTATTTTTAATCCTATCAATACTGCTAAGGATAATAAAGATGATGGAAAAATAAAATTTTATTTGACAGTTGGCTTTTAGTATCTACTTTCATTTTATCAGTCATATCAAAGCAAAAATGAACTCGCTTTATTTCTATGAAAAATATTAAAAGTAATACCATGAATAATTATACATATGTAACATGTTATGCATATATAATGTTATATATGTAATAATAAATATATATATGTATTGATCCCTGTTTACTTGGGCTGTTAATGTTTACGTGACGCAAATACCGGTTCAAAAGAAATGGGCCATTATTCCCTAGTGTCTGTCACCAAGCTTCTGACATTGCTAGGAAAGTATTGATATTTAAGGTTGCTAAAAATAAAAATGGGCTTATTGCTCTCGCTGTCTACCCAAATGTTTGTTCATTATTATGTCAAACTAGAATCTATTGATGTAGAGCCCATAGCTTTCTAGCTACCATGACATAGGAGTTTTCCTGTAGGTCAGAATTGTAAAATGTTAGAGTCATTTGTGTGGCTTATTGCATTGGTTTCTTAAGATTAAAGATTTCTAGTCAAATATTTTATTTTTAATAGTAATAAGCTGTTAAGTATTCCGAAAGTATATTACCAACAGAATGTGGTATAAATATCTCTTAGAAGAGATACAAAAAACAATAAGTAGTGGATATACAGGTGTTTTTTCAAAACAGAATTTTGAGCTTACAGAGGTAGGTAATGTATTCAATTTTATCAACTTAAAGCCATCAAATTTTGCTGTTTCTATTTCAAGTAAATCAATGTGTTTAATTATTATAGGAGATACCCAAGGAGGTCATCAGTTATTTGCAAACATTTATATTGCTTATTGCTGGGGTAGGATGACAGACAGTATAATCAAATAGAAGCAAAGATTTGGAAAGTGTGAGGGCAATGGAGAAATTAACATGAGTTGGGAGAGCTAAGGGAGGTGAATAGAAAGAAGCCAGATTAAAGAAAGGACTGTGAGTACTACAAAAGCAATTTAAACTGCTTATCTGTGCACTGTATTCCCAGTTGCATATTGCTATTCTCACATAACATTGAAACCTTCGTGGGGTTCACCACTGTGACTGGGAATTCAATGTAGATGAAAAACAATAGTTAATTTTTGCCCATTATTTAAATGCGTTATTTGGTTATTTACTGTTGAGTTGTAGGACTTCCTTATATATTTTGGATATTAACTATTTTTCAGATATATGGTTTGCAAATATTTCCTCCCATTCTCTATGTTGCCTTTTCATTTTGTTGATTGTTATTGTTGCTGTGCAGAAGCTTTTTAGTCTGTCTATTTTTTGCTTTTATTGTCGTGCTTTTGGTGTCATATCCAAGAAATCATTGCCAGGACTAATGTCAAAAACTTTTCCCGTTTTCTTATTGGAGTTTTATGGTTTCAGGTCTTATGTTTAAGTCTTTAATCCATTTTAAGCTAATTTATGTGTGTAGTATAATAGTACAATTTCATTTTTTTGCATGTGGATATCCTTTTCCCAGCACCATTTATTGAAAAGACTATCCTTTACCCATTGTGTACTCTTGGCATTTTAGTCAAAGATCAGTTGACTGTTTATGTGTAGGTTTATTTCTGGGCTCTCTATTCTGTTCCATTGGTCTACATGTCTGTTTTTATGCAAGTACCATATTGTTTTGATTACTGCAGCTTTGTAATATATGTTGAAATCTGGAAGTGTGATGCCTCCAGCTTTGTTCTTGTTCAAAATTGCTTTGGCTATTTGGGATCTTTTGTGGTTCCATATGAATTTTAGGATTGTTCTTCTATTTCTATAAAAAATGCCATTGGGATTTTAATAGGGATTCCATTGAATCTGTAGATTGCTTTGGGTACTATGGACATTTTAACAAATATTAATTCTTCCAGTCCATGAACATGGAATATCTTTCCACTTATTTGTGTTTTCTTTGTTTTCTTTCATCAGTGTCTTATAGTTTTCAGAGTACAGGTCTTTCACCTCCTTGGTGAAATTTATTCCTAGGTAATTTATTCTTTTTTTTTTAACATCTTTATTGGAGTATAATTGCTTTACAATGGTGTGTTATTTTCTGCTGTACAACAAAGTGAATCAGCTATATGTATACATATATCCCCATATTCCCCTCCCTCTTGTGCCTCCCTCCCACCCTCCCTATCCCACCCCTCTAGGTGGTCACAGAGCACCGAGCTGATCTCCCTGTGCTATGCAGCTGCTTCCCACGAGCTATTTTACATTTGGTAGTGTATATATATCAGTGCTACTCTCTCACTTCATCCCAGCTTAACCCTTCCCCCTCCCCATTTTCTACATCTTCATCTTTATTCCTGTCCTGCCCCTAGGTTCATCAGAACCTTTTTTTTTTTTTTTAGATTCCATATATATGTGTTAGCATATGGCATTTGTTTTTCTCATATATGTGTTAGCATATGGCATTTGTTTTTCTCTTTCTGACTTACTTTGCTCTGTACAACAGACTCTAGGTCCATCCACCTCACAACAAATAACTCAATTTCGTTTCTTTTTATGGCTGAGTAATATACCATTGTATTTATTTGATGCAATTGTAAATGAGATTGTTTTCTCAATTTTTCTTTCTGATAATGTGCTTCAGTGTATAGAAATGCCACAGATCTCTATATATTATTAATTTTTTATCCTGCAACTTTATTGAATTCATTTATTCTAACTTTTTTTTTGGTGTAGTGTTAAGGGTTTTCTGTATATAGTATCATGTCATCTACAAATAGTGACAGTTTTACTTATTCTTTTCCAATTTGGATACCTTTTTTTCTTGCCTAATTGCCATGGCTAGGACTTTCAGTACTATGTTGAATAAAAGTGGCAATAGTGTTTTGTTCCTGATCTTACAGGAAAATCTTTGAGCTGTTTACTGTTGAGTATAATGTTTTGTTATATATGGCCTTTACTATGTTCAGGTATGTTCCCTCTATACCTACTTTCTTGAGAGTTTTTATCATAAATGGATGTTCAGTTTTGTCAAATGCTTTTTCTGCATGTATTGAGATGATCATATGATTTCTATCCTTCCTTTTGTTAATGTGATGTATCTTGTTGATTTATTTGTGGATGTTGAACCATTCTTGCATTCCTGGAATAAATCCCGCTTGATGGTGGTGTATGATCCTTTTAACGTATTGTTGGATTTGATTTTCTAATATTTGTTGAGGAGTTTTGCATCTGTGTTCATCAAGACCATTGGCCTATAATTTTCTTTTTTGTGCTGTCCTCATCTGGTTTTGGTATCAGGGTAATGCTGGCTTCATAAATGTGTTTAAAAGGTTTTTCCTCCTCTTCAGTTTTTTGAAAGAGTTTGAAAAGTATAGGTATTATATCTTCTTTGAATGTTTTGTAGAATTTACCAGTGAAACCATCTGCCCCTGGGCTTTTGTTGGTAGATTTTTGATTACTGTTTAAATTTCCTTACTAGTAATTAATCTATTTGGATTTTTTATTTCTTCATTATTTGTCTTGGAAGATTGTATGTTTTTAGGAATTTATCCTTTTCTTCTAGGTTGTCCAATTTGTTGGTATGTAATTGTTCATAGTAGTCTCTTATGAGCCTTTGTATTTCTGTGGTATCAGCTGTAACTTTTCTTCATTCATCTCTGATTTTATTTATTTGAATTCTCTTTTTTCCTCGGTTAGTCTAGCTGAAAGTTTGTTGATTTCGTTTATCTTTTCAGAGAACCAACTCTTGGTTTCATTAATCTTTTGTATTGTTTTTCCAGTCTCTACTTCATTTATTTCTGCCCTAATTTTTATTATTTCCTTCCTTCTACTAATTTTGGGCTTTATTTGTTCTTCTTTTTCTAGTTCCTTTAGATGTAAAGTTAGTTGTTTGGGGGGGGATTTTTCTTGTTTCTAGAGGAAGGCCTGTATTGCTATGAACTTCCCTTAGATTTGTTTTTGCTGCATCCCACAGGTTTTGATGTGTTGTATTTCTGTTTTCATTTGTCTCTAGGTATTTTTTTATTTCTCCCTTGATTTCTTCAGTGACTCATTCGTTGTTCAGTTGCTTAACCTCCATGTTTTTGTGCATTTTCCTGTGATTGATTTCTAGTTTCATATCATTGTGATAAGAGAAGATGCTTGGTATAATTTCAGTCTTCTTGAATTTATTGAGACTTGCTTTGTGGCCTAACATGTGATCTATCCTGGAGAATGTTCTATGTGCACTTGAGAACAATGTGTTTTTGCTGCTTTTGGATAGGATATTCCATATATATCTATTAAGTTCATCTGATATAATGTGTATTTTAAGTCTGTTGTTTCCTTATTTATTTTCTTTCTGGATGCTCTTTTCATTAATGTAATTAGGGTGTTAAAGTCCCCTATTATTGTTGTATTGCTTTCAATTTCTCCCTTTAAGTCTATTAATATTTGCTTTATATAGCTTGGTGCTCCTCTGTTACATGCATATACATTTATAAATGTTACATCTTCTTGCTGGATTGATTCCTGTATCACAATGTAATGCCCTTCTTTGTCTTCTATTACAGGCTTTGTTTAAAAGTCTATTTTGTCTGATATGAGTAAAGCTACTCCAGCTTTCTTTTCATACCCATTTGAATGGAATATCTTTTTTCCAGCCCTTCACTTTCAGTCTGTGTGTGTCCTTTTCTCTGAAGTGAGTCCCTTGTAGTCAGCATATAGAAGGGTCTTGTTTTTTTTAATCCATTACGCCACTCTATGTCTTTTGACTCGAGCATTTAGTCCATTTACATCTAAAGTAATTATTAATAGGTATGGACTTATTGCCATTTTGTTCATTGTTTTCTGGCTGTTATTGTTCCTCTCTCTTCATTTCTCTTTCTCTTTTCCTCTGTGTTTTGCTGGTTTTCTTCAGTGTTATGTTTAGATTCCTTTCTCATTTTAATTTGTGTATTTAAATTTTCTCCTTGTGGTTACTGTGAGATTCACGTATGACATCCTATTAGGTTGGTAGCAACTTAAATTTGAACACATTCCAAATCTTTATCTTTTTACCCCCTCCCCATGTTTTATACTTTTGCTGACAAATTTTGCATCTTTCTATTTTATGCATCCTTTAACTAATTATTGTAGTTTTAGTTATTTTTTACTACTTTTCTCTTTTAACCATCAGGCTTGCTTTATAAGTGATTTATCCACTACTTTTATTATATATTTACCTCTTCCAGTGAGATTTTGTTTTGTTTTGTTTTGTTTTTGCGGTACGCGGGCCTCTCACTGTAGTGGCCTCTCCCATCGCGGAGCACAGGCTCCAGACGCGCAGGCTCAGCGGCCATGGCTTACAGGCCTAGCCGCTCCGTGGCATGTGGGATCTTCCCAGACTGGGGCATGAACCCGTGTCCCCTGCATCGGCAGGCGGACTCTCAACCACTGCGCCACCAGGGAAGCCCTTTTTTATTTTTTGTTTTGTTTTGTTTTTTTCCAGTGAGATTTTTACTTTTGTATGTTTTCTTATTATTAATTAGCACCATTTCTTTTTAGCTTATAGAAGTCCCTTTGATATTTCTTGTAGAGCTGATTTAGTGATGATGAACTCCTTTAGCTTTTACTTTTCTGGGAAATTTTTTATATCTCCTTCAATTCTGAATGATAACCTTGCTGGGTAGAGAATTCTACGTTAGAAGTTTTTTTGTTTGTTTGTTTTTAAGCACTTTGAATATGTCATGCCATTCCCTTCTGGCCTGTAAAATTCATGCTCAAAAATCTGCTGATAGCTTTATGGGGTTTTCCTTGTATATAACAAGTTGTTTTCTCTTGCTGCTTTTAGGATTTTCTCTTTATCCTTAACATTTACCATTTTAATTATAATGTGTCTTGGTATGTGTCCCTTTGTGTTTATATTATTTGGAACTCTTGGGGCTTCCTTGACCTGAATTTCTGTTTCCTTTCCCAGATTAGGGAAGTTTTCAGTCACTATTTCTTCAAATATTTTTTGACCCTTTTTCTCTCTCTCTTCTTCTTCTGGGACCCCTATAATGTGAATGTTATTCTGCTTGATGTTGTCCCAAAGGTCCCTTAAGGTATCTTCACTTTTTAAAATTCTCTTTTGTTTGTCTGTTTGGCTGCCCTGTCTGAGTGAGTTTCATTGTTTTGTCTTCCAGCTGGCTGATCTGTTCTTCTACCTCATCCAGTCTGCTGTTGAACCCCTCTAGTGTATTCTTCAGTTCGTTTGTGACTCCTGTTTACTACTTTCTTATATTTTCTATCTCTTCTTTGAAGTTCACTCTGTTCATCCATTCTCCTCCTGAGTTTGGTGAGCATCTTTATGACCATTACTTTGAATTCTTTATCATGTGTATTGTTTACCTCTGTTTTGATTAATTTTTTCTCAGATTTTGTCTTGTTCTTTTGATTAGAACATATTCCTCTGTCTCCTCATTTTGTCTAATTCTCTGTGTTTGTTTCTCTGTATTAGGTAGATCAGCTATGTCTACCAGTCTTGAAGGAGTGTCCTTATTTAGGAGATGTCCTGTGGGGCTCAGAAGTGCAATCCCACCTGGCCACCAGAGCCGGGTTTTCAAGCCGTGTCCCCTCTGTAGGCTGTATTTGACCTTTGGCAGGGCTACAGCTGCTGCACGGTTCTAAAGGGCAGGGCTGTCACCCAGACTGGCTGCAGGGCCTGGTGGTGGCTGCCCTGGGGCACTGGTGGGCAGGGTTATAGCTTGGTCAGCTATGAGGCCCAGCTGGGGTGCAGTGGTAGGCAGGGCTTTCAGCAGGGTGTACCCACTGTCAAGAACAGGTTAGATAGAGAATTCCAAAATTGTGCCCACCAGTGCCAGTATTAGCAAGGTACGCTGAGCTTGCATAAAGGACTCCCACCAATGACTCAGTCCCCAGGGAGCATCTCAACTGGTTCTTGCCTCTCTAGCAGTTGCTTCAATATTAGTAAGTGGGTCCCCATCACCTATGGTCCATGAGCTTTTCAATCTGGTGTTTTGCAATGGTTTTCAGGCCAAGTGAGTCTGCATGTAAGCCCTTTAAGAGTTGGTCTTCTGTTCCATGCAGTTCTATAGTTTTCCTGAGCATTTTGCCTGTTGGTTTTTAAAGCCTGGTGTTTAGGTGACTTGTCTCTCCTCTGCAGGATCTAGGGGTTGGAGTGCTTGATGTGCAGTTGGAATCCCTTGCACCTCAGGGAAAAGACCTGTACCTTGTGATCCCTTTTGATTGTGGATCACCACAGCTGGGATGTGGGTTATACCCTGGGAGCCCATATTTCTCCCTCTCCTACCCATCTCAATGCTGTCCTTTTACCCTTTTTTGTGGAGGATTTGTTCATCCAAATTTTAGGTCTTTTTCCAAGGGAATTATTCTATATGTAGTTGTAGATTTGTTGTGTCCATGGGCGGAGGTGTGTTTAAGATCTTCCTATGCCACCATCTTGAACCTACTCCAGAAACCCCATATTTTTTAGCTATAATTCCCCTATTCCTCTGTCCCTCACCAGCCCAGCCCTAAAAAACCACTAATCTACTTTCTGTCTCTATAGATTACCCTATTCTGGGCTTTCATATGAATGAAATCATATAGTATCTGGTAACTTTTGCAACTTACTTCTTTCATTGACATAATGTTTTCAAAGCTTGTTCATGTTGTAGCATGTATCACTATTTCATTTCCTTTTTTTTTGAAACACCTTAGGTTTGTTAATTTATTAATTAGTAACACATAACTGATTCTGGTTCTGAGCTGGAGGGTGTTGTTTCATACTGAAAAATCAACTATGTAATATGGTACATTATGTGCAAATGTAAATACTGAAGAACTCTGCAAAAGTTTAATCAAAATCTGCTTTCAGTTTGTTAATGATTTCCCAAGAAAACCACTGAGGGAGACACAGCAACCTCGTGAGAACATCATGAATCTCTTCAGAATTAATTTTTATAATGGCAGTTCTGATTACGTTGATCCAAGTAATGCAGTGGTGGCAGGTTGGATAAAGGGAAAGGTTTATTTTTAGTTTCCCCAAATGTTGTCTCACTTGATTTAGGAGGGCTTGGGAATACCCAAGAATTATCTTCCAGAGAATTTCTGCCATAAGAGTTGTGTTCCTAAAAGTTTGTGCCGTCGTGAGGAATGGATCGCTCATGATCTGTCCATGACTGGAGAACTGCTTTCTCTGATAAAACCTTTACATCTCCTGGTAAAGGGGAAGACATGGCATGACAAAGAGTTGTGCCGTTTGGTGAGAGAGGGGCGTGTCTTTTGTACCTTGCAGTAAAATTTGTCAATTGCAGTTTTGTGCTGTGTTTCCCAAGGTCTTCCATGCATCCTGCTGGTCTGTAAGCTTTCCTGATTGCAGCTGGGGTTTTCAGCTTTCTTAAGTTCAGCTTGTACTTGAGTCACCACATGTAAATTAGACATTTCTCTCTTCAGTTCCCAGTATGCACTTTGCATATTATCACTTGAAATGCTTAGTCTTTGGAGATCTCTGCTCTTCAGACTGTCTTCCTGAGATGGATCCATTTGTTTGGAATTTTGTAGCTCTATTTTGAGATCTCTACATTCTTTCCTCATCAGTTCCAGTTCTTGTTCCAAACAAGATCTTCAGGTCACAGCTCAACTTTTCCACCTCCCGGTTTGATGAAGGTGGATTTAAATTTCTTATCACCTGCTGAGTTTCCATCTCTGTCATCCGCTGGAGGAGTTCTTCTTTAGATTGTAGCTGTTCATTCAGTACTTTCAAAGATTCAGAGTTGTCTTTATTCACTTTATCCAGTTTGCTCTTCAGATTAACTCTTATCAATGCAAACCTCTCAATATGCATGGTAGGCCTTACATATTTGTTCTCATCCCACAGAATTTGTTTCTTCATCCCTTCGAGCTCCTATAAGCTTTTCTTCCTAAAATCTTATTCTTTTTTTTTTTAAAGAAAGAGTTCTCTTTCTCTGAATCCTTAAGTCGTTTTTTGATGTCTTCATATGCAGTGACAAGGGCAAAATGTGAAGCAACAGATTCATCTCCTGAATACATTGAGACTGGAGTCACTGTATCTCTCCTATGGGCTTTTTCATGATTCAGAATGCAGATATCATCATCTACCAGTGCATCCATGACAGCCCGCACACAGGCTCCTAGGGCCGCCCCCAGAGCCGTTGAGTTTCAATTCCCCAGTGTTTGGAAACGGACCAAAAACAAACCTGGTCACCGGGGGCTTCCAGTTTCCTCGAAGACAGCGCCGCTTCCCCGGCAAAAGCAGCCACTCCGGGAACGCCACGGAGGGACTGCCATTTCTCCCACCTTGGCGGCGCCAAGGCCAGCAAGGCCAGCCAGTCGGCTGTGGCCCTGGAGGCCCTGGAAGGAGGGCCGAGCCAAGGCGGAGGGCCGAGCCGCCGCCGGAGAAGGCCAGTTACCCAGCTCTGTCAGCGCCCCCCTGGGCCGCGCGCCACGCAGGGGGAGCCAGTTCATTCCTTTCTTTTGCTGAACAATATTTCATTGTATGGATATACTTCATTTTGTTTATCCATTCAACTGTTGATGGACATTTGGGTTTCCACCTTTGGCCGTTATGAATAATGTTGCTATGAACATTCATGCACAAGTTTTTGTGTGGACATAGGTTTTCGTTTCCCTTGGATATATATAAACATAGGAGTAGAATTGTTGGGTCACATGGTAACTCTGTGTTTGATCATTTGATGAACTGCCAAACTGTTTTCTAAAGTGGTAGAGAATATTTTTATAAATTACTGTAATCTTTGCCATTGATGAGGCCAAGAAAAGTTTCCAACCAGATGTGTAACCTGCTCTTTTCCAACAGGAAAGGAAATTATTGGATGGAAAAGCATACTGTGCTCCCAACCAGAAGACTGGGGTTACAATCTTGGCCCTGCCTTTCATTATCTTTATGACCTTGTGTCATTCACCTTCAGTGGGCACAGTTCCCCTGTCACTGTCTAGAAATGAAGGGAATTGGATTACATGTTATCTAATTCTAAACTCCAACCCTGAGAATTTGAAGTGGTGTGACATTCTTCACTTAATCCTACATTTCACTCACATTCAAGATTTTGTCTGGCAAAGAAGTAGGATATGATTTTTATCTCCAGATTATATCTAATTTCTGGAGAAAACCAAAGATTACCTATTGTTACTTATTTCATTTTTCCCTTTAGGTAGATCATGTGCTGCTAGTTCCACATAGAAAACAACCATAAAGTAGAAGTATTTCACATACCTTTTTGGACATATATCTTTTGAAAGAATATATTCACAGAACTGAAATTGGGTTATAAAAATACCCATTCTGAATCTGTCATACTGGGCCATAAAACAGTTTTTCATTAGGTCTATGCTACTCAATGTGTGGGTCACAGATGACAAGCATTGACATCACATAACAGCTTGTTATAAATGAGGATTCACAGGCCCAGTGAATCAGACCCTCTGGGGGTAGGGCCCGACAGTCTGAGTTTCAGCAAGATCTCTGAGTGAAACCTGTTCACACTAAACTCTCAAAATTATTGCTTCAGACCCTATGCATTGCAGTCTTCCATCTTAGTATACTATATTCTAGATTGTTTGTTTCTAGATTTAATTTCTAATCAGTTTTGAAACAGAAGGTCTGGGCTTCACCTTAGTATCTTTCATTGAAGAAGTTAGAGCTACATGTGCTGTAGTTAGCAGCCAACGCTTAATCCGTGCCAAACAGATGATGTCTAGTAGCAACAGCTGAATCAATAAACCTTGGTTTACTGTCATCTGGATCAGAAGAAAAATCACTTCTTCCCTGGATAGCTTATACAAGTAAGCTTGCCTATTTGCCTTATTTCTTTTCTTAATGTGGCACATCCATACAATGGAATGTTCTTTTTTTTTTTGGATGCGTTGGGTCTTCATTGCTGCTCACAGGCTTTCTCTGGTTTCGACAAGCGGGGGCTGCTCTTCATTGCGGTGCGTGGGCTTCTCACTGCGGTGGCTTCTCTTGTTGCGGAGCGCGGGCTTCAGTAGTTGTGTCATGCGGGCTCAGTAGTTGTGACTCTCAGGCTTTAGAGCTCAGGCTCATTAGTTGTGGCTCACGGGCTTAGTTGCTCCACGGCATTTGGGATCTTCCCAGACCAGGGCTCAAACCCGTGTCCCCTGCATTGGCAGGTGGATTCTTAACCAGTGCGCCATCAGGGAAGTCCCTGCCTTATTTCTTGATCAGTTACTTTTAATGGCAGTGAATTGCTAAACTTCCAACAATTTATTTCCTAATCATTTTATTGTATTTTCTTCTGAAGGAAGAAAATCTCTGTACACTACAAAGAAAAGAACAAATATTTGAATAATGTTTTACCGTTTCTAAGGTGTTTTCATGTACATTTCATCATTTAATTCTCCTGGGATCCCTGTGAAGTAGTGTAACACTGTGACTTTCTACATAGCATGCTGAAAACTTCTAAATGGAGTCAGAATGGATGAAAAGGTAGACCTAACAAGATTGGGGCTAAGAGAAGTTGGCTTAGGAAGTGGGAATGACCTCCATTCTGACCCATTTACACTGGGGTTCACAGTCCAGTTCAGACAAAGCATCAACACCCAGGATTCCAGTGGAGGTAACATGAGGAAGCTCATAGTCTGAACTGTCAACATGAAATGATAGAAGAGATCAGAAGAAGAGCCCAAATGTGCTGAATGGGTCACCAGAATCCTCATGGGAAGATTTGGTCTCCCAGCCTGACAGCTGGAGACTCAGATCTGGGAAAGGAAAAAGGAGGGTCATGAGACTTGTTTCTCCATTGATTCCACAAGCTGAGTTCTAGTTCTGTGCCAGGCACTATGTCCCTTTCTGAGAATATACTTGAGAGGGCTTCCCTGGTGGTGCAGTGGTTAAGAATCCGCCTGCCAATGCAGGGGACACGGGTTCGAGCCGTGGTCCGGGAAGATCCCACATGCCGCGGAGCTACTAAGCCCGTGCGCCACAACTACTGAGCCTGCGCTCTAGAGCCCACGTGTCACAACCACTGAAGCCTGTGCTCCTAGAGCCCGTGCTCCGCAACAAGAGAAGCCACTGCAGTGAGAAGCCCGCGTACCGCAGCGAAGAGTAGCCCCCTCTCGCCACAACTAGAGAAAGCCTGCACACAGCAATGAAGACCCAACGCAGCCTAATATAAATAAATAAAATAAATTAATTTTTTAAAAAAGAATATACTTGAGAGAAAAAGTGCAGGTGCTCCGTGCAACCATGGGATTTTTAATCTTGTGGGGGAGACAGAGATTAGTGAAATAACTATGGCAATTAATGTATAATCATGATCACAAGCTGAGATAAGTGCTCAGGGCAAAAAGGAATTAGAGGTCTATGACAGGCGAGAATTCTACCACTGAACCACGCATGCACCAATCAGAGGTCTATGAAAGAGGATCCGACCTGGTTGGGAGAAGGAGGACTTCCAGAGAAGTAATTATTGAGCTGAGAACTGAAGGATTGAATAGGGGTCAGCTAAGCCAGTGTTCTTCAAGGTAATACTTATTTTCCACCTCATCCTCTTGTAACATCTAAATTTGTGACTGTGTTATATTATATATAACATATTAGCATCGTTATATATGCAATTTATAATTTATAATATATTTGTAATTTATAATAAATGTACATATATTTGGAGGGATGTTCTTAAGTCCCCTTTTATAATTTGTAAGTCCCAGGGCATTGGGCATGAAATGTTTTAATAGAAACGTGTAAGCGGGTGGGGACAGAGGACAAAGCAAGTATCATTACTTTCATATCTCTCCCTATTGGGAAAACTGAATAAGCTTGAACTCTAAGTAGCAAATGCTTTTCTCACTAAAGGATCTTTAATACCCTCTCCCATCTCTGTAACACACACAAGAATGCTAAACCTGCAGGAAAAACTTCCTCCCCCTGAGTGCTCAATATAGAAACCGAACTGCAGCCCTACATAATATATTACTGCATAATAAAGTGTCTCAAAAATTAGTGGCTTAGGGGCTCCCTGCTGTCGCAGTGGTTGAGAGCCCACCTGCCGATGCAGGGGACACGGGTTCGTGCCCCGGTCCGGGAAGATCCCACATGCCACGGAGCGGCTGGGCCCGTGAGCCATGGCCGCTGAGCCTGCGCGTCCGGAGCCTGTGCTCCGCAACGGGAGAGGTCGCAGCAGTGAGAGGCCCGCGTACCGCAAAAAAAAAAAAAAAAAATTAGTGGCTTAAAAAACATTTATTATCTCATAGTTTTTATGGGACAGGAATCCAGGCATGTTTTACCTGGGTCCTCTAGCTCTGGGTTTCCCACGAGGCTAAAGTCACCTCAAGGCACCGATTGGAAAGGAGCTGCTTCCTATTTCACTCATGTGGTTGGTAGCAGGATTCAGTTCCTGATGGACTCTTGAACTTAGGTCTCAGTTTCTCATAAGCTGTAGGCTAGAGGTCTCCCTTGGTTCCTTGCCACATGGGCCTCTCTATAAGTGCATTTCACAATATGGCAGCTGGTTTCATCAGAGCAAGCAAGTGGAAGGACAAGAGAGTGCCAGCAAGAGGAGGTGTGCTAGCAAGACACAAGTCACAGTCTTGGAACCTAATTGCAGAAACATCTCATCACTTTTGCCATATTCTACTTGTTAGAATCATGTCCCTAAGTTGAGTCTGCACTCAAGAGGAGAAGATTACACAAAAGTGTGAATACCAGGAGGCAGGGAGCCATTGGGAGCCATGTAAGCTACCTACCACAAATCCCAAAGCCATATTTGGAAAACTCAGCAGAAATGAGATAGCTAGTGCAACAATTATTCCATTCACCATCTTAGATTAGTATTATCACCAAAAGTTTAGCACCAAAAAAGTTTAGCATCGAATGTTCTACTCTGCTTTTTTTCTCTAACTTGATGCATATACATGTGCACTGTATTCCATGCATAGTTCTCATTCTAGAGCACTGAATCCTGGCTACCTCACTCACCTCATTGCCTAGGGATCTCCTCACTCAAGGCTTGCCAGCCATACTGGCAGCCTGCCCCAGGGCCTGTTCCCATCTGTCTAAAGCATACTTCCTTTATATATAGGCCTGACTGTCCCCTCACTTCATTCAGTTCTCTGCCCAAATGCCACATCTTCACCCACTCTTCACTCTCTTTTACTCTGCTTCATGTTTCTCCATAATGCTTATCTCTACCTGACATTCTGTAATGTACTTTTCATTTATCTGTTTATTGTCTGGTCTCTTCCAACAAACGTGTACTTGTGGTCATAAATTCCAGATCCTAGAGTGGTACCTGGCACATGTAAGTACTCAGTAACTATTTGTCAAAACAGTGAAGGAATATTTTTGTATTTAACTAAGGGAAAACCTGTACTTCAAATTTATTTTTGTACGACCTTACTAATATGATACACATCCACCTCTGGTTATTAGGAATTATGCCATCATTTTTTCCCACCTATGATAACGAGGAAACAAATGATTAGAAATGGGAAGGTTTTCAAGGACTTTTGGAAAAGAAGTTGACATTTAGCAATTTTAATTCCGTTAACAGATATAGTTTTGATTTTTGCCCTAAATTCACATTAATTGAGAAAGGGGAAAAATACTTTAGAAACTACTACGTATGGGAATTATTGAGTTCCTTTGCAATGGTTTTCTGTATAAGCTTTGTTGTATATTTGTTTATTTGTTTCCATCATAAAGATCAACTACTGAAATGCAAAAACTTACTGTTAAGATATGTTTTCTGTAGTTTCCACAAACTTACATCTCATTCTGTACTGAAAATTCACTTGGCTAAAACCAAGAGAATTGAAAGCTTATTCAGGACTCATCTTGAAAGAATGCAAAAAAACAAAAATTGTGTCCTTAGATCAGAAGCCTCTGAATACTTTATTTGGTCTGATTAATCCAAGTCAGTATTTTAGTCTATATAATGGTATACGAGTCAAGAGCTATGTGCGGAGAGAGGGTACTCTTAGATATTATGAGCGACACAAAGATAAGTAAGGCTCATATATAGGTGGACAGGCAGTAGTATAAAGTATAATGCAAATTGTGTGTTCTGGTGTTAAACTTCCCGTGTGACTTCATCACACATTTGGTAACCTGTCTGTGTCTCAGTACTTACTTCATTACTGTTATTGCGATGGTTAATTTTGTGTCAACCTGACTGGGCCACAGGGTACCCAGATATAAACATCGTTCTGAGTTTCTCTCTGAGGGTGTTTCTGGATGAGATTAACATTTGAATCAGTAGACTGAGTAAAGCAGATTGCCTTCTCCAATATAGCTGGGCCCTATCCAATCCATGGAATGCCTGAATAGAACAAGAAGGTTGAGTAAGGGAGAATTTTCTCTTTCTGGCTGGTGGTCTCTAAACTGGGACATCAGTTTTCTCCTGCCTTCGAACTCGGACCTGGACTAGAACTTACACCCGTGGCTCTCTTGCTTCTCATGCTACTGGACTTGGACTGGAACTGTATCTTGGGCTCTCCTGAGTGGAAATTCTCAGCTTCCAAAATCACATGAGCCATTGTTATAATGGATATCTTTTTATCTATATCTGTATCTATCTCCTGTTGGTTCTGTTTCTCTGGAGAACCCTAGTACAGTTGTTGAGTTAATTGAATGAGATAACTTACGTGAACCTTTTAATATGGGTCATGGAACATAGTAAGCACTCAGAAATATTACCTAAGAAAAGGCATTTTTTTTTTTTTTGGGGTGGTACGCGGGCCTCACACTGCTGTGGCCTCTCCCCGCGCGGAGTACAGGCTCCGGACGCGCAGGCCCAGCGGCCATGGCCCACGGGCCCAGCCGCTCCACGGCACGGGGGATCCTCCCAGACCGGGGCGCGAACCCGGTTCCCCTGCACCGGCAGGCGGACGCGCAACCACCGCGCCACCGGGGAAGCCCAGAAAAGGCATTTTATTAGCATTAGTTAAAGCTTCAAGAGACTGAAAACCCAAACTAACAGTAGCTTAAGTTTGAAAAGAAGGTTGTATCACTCTCAGGTAGAGTCCCAAAGTATGGTATAATGACTTCTCATCAACCAGTCCAGTGCCGATATGGCCGCTCAGTACTCATCAGGAACCCTGGCTTCTTCTATCAAACTACCCGCCCTGTGCTCAAAACTTGACTATCAATTTTTATCATGCCCGCTCTTGGTGGTTTGGGGATTTGGCTAAGCAATCAAAATTACACCACCACAGGGCTTCCCTGGTGGCGCAGTGGTTGAGAGTCCGCCTGCCGATGCAGGGGACGCGGGTTCGGGCCCCGGTCCGGGAAGATCCCACGTGCCGCGGAGCAGCTGGGCCCGTGGGCCGTGGCCGCTGAGCCTGCGCGTCCGGAGCCTGTGCTCCGCAACGGGAGAGGCCACAACAGGGAGAGGCCCGCGTACCGCAAAAAAAAAAAAAAAAAAAAAAAAAAAATTACATCACCGCAACAAGCCACGCTTGGCTTTACTTAGGAGAGTAATGATCTCATATACTCTCACCAGCTTCTCCACATCCTCACTAACACTTGGTGTTGTAAGGATGTACATTGCTTTTGCTTTTTCTCCCAATCTCATGACTGTATTCTGGTGTCTTATTGTAATCTAAATTTGCATTTTCCTGACAGTAAGTGGAATTAAGCAATTTTTCATACTCTTATATCATTTGATTTCTTTGTGCAGTGCTTATTCACGACTTTTGACTATTTTACGATTGGGTTATTTGCATTTTTCTTATTTATTTGTAGGAGTTCTTTATATATTCTCAATATTAATCCTTCATTGGTTGTATGTGTTGCAAATCTCCTCTCTCATGCTGTGTTCTTCTCCTTCCATGTTTGCAGTAACTTTTGATAAAATTCTAATTTTAATTCATCCATCTTCCTTTATGGTTAGTGCTTTTAGTGTTCTGTTTTATCGTATAAGTCTTTCTCTACTCTAAGGTCATGAAGGTATTTTTCTGTATTAACTTCTAAAGTTTTATTATTTTGCTTTTTACGTTTGACCTATGATATGTCTGGAAATTATTTTTATGCATGGTTTGAAGTAAGAGACTGCCATTTCCTTTTTTCCCATGTGATTACCCAGTTGTCCCATTTACTTATTGAAAAGGCTTACTTCTCCACTGCCATGCCCTGTTTGTCATGAATCAAGTGTCCATTAATGTTGGATCTATATCTGAGTTTTCTAATCTGTGTCATTTTTCTACTTATTTATCTGAGTACCAATACAATAATTACTGTAGCTCTAGAATAAGTTTTGATATCCAGTAGTGCAAGCCCTCCCATCTTGTTAATAAACTTCAAGATAATTTTCTCTATTTTCGGCCCTTTGTGTTCCCATATAAATTTGAGAATCAACTTGTAGCATTGCACAAGAAAATTTGTTGAATATTTGACTGGCATTTTATGGACTATTGATCAATTTGGGGTAATTTTTATATATTTATATTTTTTTAAAACCTTTCTGTCTATATATATATTTACATACACACATGTATATACACACAATATCGAGCCACCCAATCCATGAATGATATGTGTATCATTTCATTAATTTGGATCATCTTTAATTTTTCTCCTTAAAACTAGGGAATGGAGTTTTAGATTTATTCCTAGGTGCTACATAATCTTTAATTATAAATTATATTTCTTTTAGTTGCTACTACAAAGAATCATCTGGTTATATAATCAATACAGTTGATTTTTTAAATTGAAGTATGTAGTTGATTTACAATGTTGTGTTAGTTTCTGGTGTACAGCAAAGTGATTCAGTCATTTATACACACACACACACACACATATATATATACATATATATATATTCTTTTTCAGATTATTTTCCACTATAGGTTATTACAAGATATTGAATATAGTTCCCTGTGCTATACAGTAGGTCCCTGTTGATTATCTATTTTATATACAGTAATGTGTATCTGTTAATCCCAAACTCCTAATTTATCCCTCCCCCCTTCCCCTTTGGTAAGCATAAGTTTGTTTTATGTCTGTGAATCTGTTTCTGTTTTGTAAATAAGTTCTTTTGTATCATTTTTTAGATTCCACATTTAAGTGATATATTTGTCTTTCTCTGACTTACTTCACTTAGTATGCTAATCTTTAGGTCCATCCATGTTGCTGCAAATGGCATTATTTCAATCATTTTTATGGCTGAGTAATATTCTGTTGTGTATATGTATACAACATTCTTTAACTGTTCATCTGTCAGTGGACATTTAAGTTGTTTCCATGGCTTGACTATTGTAAATAGTGCTGCTATGAACACTGGGGTGTATGTATCTTTTCGAATTAGAGTTTTTGTCTTTTCCAGATGTATGCCCAGGAATAGGATTGCTGGATCGTATGGTAACTCTAGTTTTAGTTTTTTAGGGAACCTCCATACTGTTTTCCATAGTGATTGTACCAATTTGCATTCCGAACAACAGTACAGGAGATTTCCCTTGTTTCCACACTGTCTCCACCATTTATTATTTGTATACTTTTTGATGATGGCCATTTACAGTTGATTTTTAATGTTTATTTCATATCCAACAATCTTGTTAAATTCTACTAATTTGTTGGTAATTTTGGATTTTCCATATGTACACAATGATAGCATTTGTGAATGGCACTTTTATTTCTTCCTTTTCAATCCAACCTAAAGGCTCCCAAGATGTCTATCATTCCAGTTACTTGCTATTATGCCTTTGTACTTGTATACAAATGTATTTAATTTTTAAATAAGTTTTATGGAGTGATGACACATATGCAGAAAAAAATATAAATCATAATTATACAAGTTGATGAATAGTCACAAAGAAAACACACCCATGTAACCACCACCCAGATCAAGAAATAAACCATTACCAGCACATCAGAAGCCCCTCCATAGCTCCTCATAGTCCTTAGCCTAAGCTTTTTCCCCAGAGTAACGAGTATCCTGTTTTCTCACACAGTAGCTTGGTTTTACCTTTTAAACTTTAGATGTATATGCACGCTTACAGTACTTAATCTTTTGCATTGGTGTCTTTCTCAGTAAGTATCCATGGTACTGTGTATAGCTATTCATTTGCATTGCTGTGCATTATTCCATTGTAATCTACCATGCTGATGACATTTTGGTAATTTTGAGTTGGGGAGTAATAAGAATGATGTTGTTATGAGCATTCTTATACATGCACATATGTACATGTTTCTGTTCAATAATACCTACGAATGGAAATTCTAAGTCAGTAGAACAAAGAGGAAGGCACACAAGATTTTAGTAAGTACACTAAAAGTATTATAAAATAATGACTATGATCACAACAGACAGAATTGTCATGCACATATGTCTCTGGGCATATGTAATCTGTTATCTACAATGCCTTAGAGAAGCTGTGCAGCAGTCGTGGCCATGGAGGTTAAGTAACCTGCCTAATAACTACATTCATTTAATAAATATTTATAGATTTCCTATTAAGTTCCTGGCATTGTTTTAGACTGGGGATTCAGTGATAATCAAAATGCAGTCTGTTGCTTTAAGTTGCCTTCAGCACAGCACAGATTTTTCTTTCTCTAAGGGGCCTTTGTAGCTTCCCCAGTAAGAAATACTAGCCAATCTACTCTGTGTGATTACAGTCAGATACTCTCTAACCTATTTATTGCACTATCTCTAGGTATAATAACAAGTTGCCTTTACAAAATTACTAACGATTTAAAATGGGTCAGTGCTGTTACATAAAGAAATGAAATCATAATACCAGGGTTAGTTCTTAGGGAAATTTAATATAGCAAAGGAAAAATGTGAGAGAAAGAAAGAAAAAAGGGAATACAAGAAAGGAAAATGAGACAGAAGAGTAAGCCCATGTTATTTTTATTATTATTATTTTTTTATATTTATCAGACCTCTGTTTATTTAGAATGACGGGGAATGAACTATAGTCTCTGCCTGTTTTGTCTGTTTGTTTGTTTTTTCCCCGGTACGTGGGCCTCTCACTGTTGTGGCCTCTCCTGTTGCGGAGCACGGGCTCCAGACGCGCAGGCTCAGTGGCCACGGCTCACGGGCCCAGCCGCTCCGCGGCATGTGGGATCTTCCCGGACCGGGGCACGAGCCCGTGTCCCCTGCATCGGCAGGCGGACTCTCAACCACTGCACCACCAGGGAAGCCCTGCCTGTTTTTTTTTTATAATATAAATACATTTTTTAAAGAAGTCTGTACCTGTTGTAGCAAATTCGGTCGGTGCTGAAGTATACAAAGGAGGCCTTCCTCTCTAATTTCAGTTTGTATACACCGTTAGACTCCTCTGTGTGTGTGTGCAAATGCATGTATATACATATATCATATGCCTGTGTAACATATGCACAGTAACTATACAGACATCATTTAAAAGTTAAAGTTAGAGCATATGCTAATGTCACTCAGAAACATATGTAACTCAATGTGCATATCTTTCCAAGTGAGTACATATAGAATTACCTAATTCAGTTTTTTGAATTTTTTTTAATGTTTTAATATTAATTTTATATTTGATCATCTTTTTATGGGGGGTATAATAGATATATTTTATACATATATGTATATGCTTTACATTATAGCACAAGCATTCATCTTCATTACTGAACAGTTTCATTATGTACAAGAGGTCGGCAAAGAAATTTATCATAATTTATTTAACCAATCTCCTGTTATTAGACATTTTGGTTCTTTCCAGTTTTTTTTTTTATTCAAACAGAAAGTCACAAAAATTATAATCATCCTCATCAGTTCACTCAGTTCACGTAATTAATATTTTTTTCATCTTGACCTTTTGTTAGCACTTTTATGAATTCATCAGTTTTCCATTAGAGTTCTGAAAATGCTTATTCATTCAGTTCAGCAGTATAGTCAGTTACCAGAAACCTGTACTTGTCAGAGTCTTTTCCATGAATTCCTTGAAGATGAAACCCTTTTATAGGAACATTTTT
>NC_041234.1:14255749-14268866 GCF_002837175.3 Physeter macrocephalus
AGATCTTGCTGTGATTTATGTCAAAGAGTGTTCTTCCTATGTTTTCCTCTAAGAGTTTTATAGTGTCCGGTCTTACATTTAGGTCTCTAATCCATTTTGAGTTTATTTTTGTGTATGGTGTTAGGGAGTGTTCTAATTTCATTCTTTTACATGTAGCTGTCCAGATTTCCCAGCACCACTTATTGAAGAGACTGTCTTTTCTCCATTGTACATCTTTGCCTCCTTTGTCATAGATTAGTTGACTATAGGTGCGTGGGTTTATCTCTGAAGCCCATGTTATTTTGAAAAAATATTTTAAAAGGTGACATTTGAAAATATCAAGAATATACTATTAATCACCTTTGTCACCAGCTATAATATGAGAAAAATATTCCCATGATGATAAACAGATGTCAGAGAGAGAGTGTAGGAAGATTGTGTGTACTCAGTTTAGAACTCTACTATTTGAATATCATGAGTTTGGAAATTTTAATGTAATCTTAGAAATTTTTTATACTTCTGGTTTAAAATTCCTGATTTTCAGAGAGAGGGAAAAAAAAAACCTCTTGAGGTCTCTCTGAAAAGTACAGGAGTCTGACTAACTTTTAAATCTCAAGTAACATTTAGATAAAGTATAATTCTTAAAATCCAAGTTTATAAATACATGGATTTCATGCTGAAGACAAAGGATCTCAACAGAATATGTTTAGGGTCTAACCAAAATTTAGAATAAATTCAATATCAGGTTTGGACAGCCCAGAAAGAGCATGGGATGTATCATCAGAAGTCTTTAGGTTGGATTTTTGTTCTAACACTACCAACTTGTGAAATCACTTTAAGAAACTTGAGCTGCCTAAGTGTGCAATGTGTTGTCTCTAAAATAGGCATACTACCACTAAAGGTTGTCATTTTTAAAAAATTGATTCAACAACTGTTGTCCTTATTCACAGGATGGAGGTGGTAATAATATCATACTCATTTAGGAAATAAAAGCTACTGATGAGCTTCTAAAGCTCAGGACCCCTCAGTCCCTACCGCCAGTAACTTAAATGGAAATTCTGAAGGTGGTGCTTCCTTCATTTGAGGAGGAAAGAACTGCAGCAAAGCACAGATTCAAAACTACCCTTACCATCCCCTCAGGCTCTTGGGATTTTCCATGCCAGTCACAGCCCACCTGTTTATGCGGGCTGTGGAAAATGTCACTGTGATATATCATAAATGTTGCTGAATTCCCACTTCTGTTCTCTATTAATTGTTCAAAACTTCTACAATGCTTGATTTTGTTGATTGCATGAGTTCTTGTGTGAGAACCTTGTAGAATATATTCCTAAAAAATGCAATTCGCTTTTATATACTACTGGTAGAAATGCAAATTGGTGCAGTATTTATGAAAAGCAATAGTCAATATACATAAAAATTTATATGCACATACTCTTTGACTCTAAAATACTAGTTCTGGAAATTTATCCTACAGGTCAACTTTCATATGTACACAAAGATGTATGTTCAAAATGTTTTTGCAGCATTTCTATAATAGCAAGAGAATAAAAGATACATGTTTGTTTTCAGAGGACTGGCTGAATTGATTTTGGTAATCCTTAGAGTAGAATATCCTGTCATCTTTAAAAAGCATGAAGGGCAAGGAAAAGAGGTAGTGAGGTAATATTTTAAAATAGATTATAGAACAGCATATGTGGTCTATATTTAGGTAAGTATCTACATATCCATGTATTTATTTATATGTGCAGTAGATAACATCCATTATCAATAACTCTACTTGGGGTTAGGATTATGTGGGAGATTGTCACTTTCTACTTCATATGCTTAGATATTGCTTGAATGTTTAATAAAAAGGTCATGCAGCTTCTATAGTATTAAAAAGAGGCCTCTCCTTTTGGGAAAAAAATATTCTTTAAGGATCATTGTTTCAATTTGTCATGGCCATTTAAAAACATATCTTCCTTGTGGCAAATATATACAATGGAATATTACTCAGCCATAAAAGGAAATGAAACTGAGTTATTTGTAATGAGGTGGATAGACCTGGAGTCTGTCATACGGAGTGAAGTAAGTCAGAAGGAGAAAAACAAATACCGTATGCTAACACATATATATGGAATCTAAGAAAAAAAAATGTCATGAAGAGATTAGTGGTAGGACGGGAATAAAACACAGACCTACTAGAGCATGGACTTGAGGACATGGGGAGGGGGAAGGGTAAGCTGTGACGAAGTGAGAGAGTGGCAGGGACATATATGCACTACCAAATGTAAATTAGATAGCTAGTGGGAAGCTGCCGCATAGCACAGGGAGATCACCTCTGTGCTTTGTGACCACCGAGAGGGGTGGGATAGGGAGGGTGGGAGGGAGGGAGACGCAAGAGGGAAGAGATATGGGAACATATGTATATGTATAACTGATTCACTTTGTTGTAAAGGAGAAACTAACACACTATTGTAAAACAGTTATACTCTAATAAAGATGTTAAAAAAAAAAAAAAACAACCATATCTTCTTTAACAACCTCACATAAATCAGGAACACTGACAGATATTCTCCTCGGTCCAGATCATCAGCTAAGATTTATTCACAAGGTTCATTCCTTCCATTTTGGCTTCTTCCCAGTCAACTCTCATTGACTTCTTGGATCTCCCTGAAGCAGTGTGACACCATCGTGGCTCGTGTGCTCTCAGTTCCGCCATACCCTACTTCCTGTTCTTTCTTACCCACTAAATCTTTTTTTTTTAACTTTTTATTCTGTATTGGAGTGTAGTTTATTAACAATGTTGTGTTAGTTTCAGGTGTACAACAAAGTGATTCAGTTATACATATACACGTATCTATTCTTTTTCAAATTCTTTTCCCAATTAGGTTGTTACAGAATATTGAGCAGAGTTCCCTGTGCTAAACAGTAGGTCCCTGTTGGTTATCCATTTTAAATACAGCAGTGTGTACATGTCAATCCCAAACTCCCTAACTATCCCTCCCCGCCCCTTCCCCCCGGTAACTGTAAGTTCATTCTCTAGAGATTATCATACTGAGTGAAGTAAGTCAGACAGAGAAAGAGAAATACCGTATGATGTCGCTTATATGCGGAATCTAAAAAAAGATGATGTAAATGAACTTATTTACAAAACAGAAGCAGACTCTCAGACTTAGAGAATGATCTTACCCACTAAGTCTTACTTCCTTTCACTGACTGTGCTTACCTAACTGGCTTGATTCAAGAGCTCACGTGCATTCCAGCCCACACCTTTCTACTTCTTTTTTTTTCTTTTTTTTTGTTTGCGGTACGCGGGCCTCTCACTGTTGTGGCCTCCCCCGTTGCGGAGCACAGGCTCCGGACACGCAGGCTCAGCGGCCATGGCTCACGGGCCCAGCCGCTCCGTGGCACGCGGGATCCTCCCGGACCGGGGCACGAACCCGTGTCCCCTGCATTGGCAGGCAGACTCTCAACCACTGCACCACCAGGGAAGCCCTCTACTTCTTTTGGGGCCCAATAGTGATCCAAACAACACTGAATATAAATATGTCAGATATATAAAGTACCACCCCTGTAGCACAGGCATGTAATTCTTACCAAATATTCATGTTTTCACTTATATTTCCTGTGGGCAGAGCCACAACCAACTGGAGCTGGGCAATGGGCTGGGAGAAGAAATGGTTATTTGTGGGCTAAGACAATGAAATGTTCATGTGGGACCCTCAGCATTCTCATCTTCTGCTAGGATGATCTGGGACAGCAAGATGGTAGTGGACTGCTTCCCCTTCTCTTCCAGTGTCCAAGTATCATGCAGATGCTTCTCATTGATGAAGTCTAATTGAAACCCTGTTCACAAGAGTGTGAGAAATACAGTTTCCAAGATTCTACCCTTGGGATATATGAGAGAGCTTTAAGGGACATAGTGTATGCACCAACAAAAAGTATCGCCCATGAGTGATATATTTTCTTAGAAACACAAGAAGGGATTTAAGTTTATTCCTATAATAACAGCACTCTTCTGCATTTGCATGCCAAACATCCCTGAGAGGGGGAAGAACAGCATGATGTTATAGCAAGTGAGCCAAGAACTGACACTGGAGAATGTTTACTCATAAGATCATTGCTGAAACAGAAAAAAAAAAAATGTCAAGAATTGAACTGGAGAATCTGGAGACATGTCTGCAAGTTTTCTACCCCAGCTTCATAGCAACATGAAAAACATCATGTCCTTGATATAGACTAATCAAATAAAATAAAAGGTAATAATCATTCCTAAAAGATGAAAGTGCAAGCTCTGTTTAATCATCCCTAAAAGAATATTTCATATCTTGGAAATGAGATCATTGGAGATTCTGTCAAAATGTGTGGCTTCTGATTAATCTTAGTTTCTTGACTGAACTAACACTGGAATTGATTCCTTCTACATACTTCAGAGCAATTTTTCACTGTATCGTGTAAGCGTTCCTGTCTTCTTAGCCACTACCCTTGGTGTTAGCCATTTCAGTAATAATAGAATGGGTTCTTCACTTATAGGATGATAGGAATTTAATCAGTCATTTTCAGGTCCACATGAACCCCGCCCCCCCGCATCGGCAGGCGGACGCGCAACCACTGCGCCACCAGGGAAGCCCTAATCTTAGTTTCTTGACTGAACTAACACTGGAATTGATTCCTTCTACATACTTCAGAGCAATTTTTCACTGTATCGTGTAAGCGTTCCTGTCTTCTTAGCCACTACCCTTGGTGTTAGCCATTTCAGTAATAATAGAATGGGTTCTTCACTTATAGGATGATAGGAATTTAATCAGTCATTTTCAGGTCCACATTGCACTCCTTCAGGCTTCTGAGAGGCAGTACAGGATAAAGCTTTCTTTCTTTTTTTCCCCTTTCAAATGGATATTAACTAATTTAAATATTTTTATGTTTACATTAGCCATGTTTTGAGTATGGCCCTTCCTTATGTTGATTTAAATAGTTCTTTTCAGGTTCATGTTACCATTAATCTGGAGGTAGTAAGGAACAGAGATTAAGCACAAAGAGGATGGCATCAGACTGTTTGGGTTTCAATCTGGCTTAACCACTACTAGCTATGTGACCTTGGGCAAGTTCCTTATTCTTACTTTGCCTCAGTTTCTTCACCTGTTAAGTGGGGATAATAATAGTACCTATCTTATAGGATTCCTATCTTATAGGATTGCTGGACAGTTAAATGAAATAACATATGTATAGTACTGAGAACAGTGCCAAGCAGCTAGTAAGAGCTCCATAGTGTTAGCAATCATTATTTAATGACATATTTTCCCCACAGGCCTAATCAAAACTGCTGTAACCTCTATTTGAAGCTTCCTTATTCCATACAATGGCAGTGGCTCTAAGAATCTCTGTGTGCATCATGGTGTGAGACTTGTGTGCCTGGTGGATTGAATGACACTCTGATTGCAGAAGACATTGTTTTATCTAAAAAAAGAAGTAAAGAAAACAATCCCGTTTACAACAGCATTGAAGACAATAAAATACTTAGGAATAAATTTAACGAAAGGGATGAAAGATCTCTACACTGAAAACTACAAGACATTGATGCAAGAAATTAAGAAGATGCAAATAAATGGAAAGGTATCCCATATTCATGGATTGAAAAAAATAATATTGTTAAAATGTCCATAAAACCCCAAACCATCTGTAGATTCACTGCAATCTCTATCAAGATCCCATTGGCATTTTTTACAGAAGTAGGAAAAACAATCCTAAAATTTATATGGAACCACAAAAGACCCCAAATAGCCTAAGCAATCGTGAGAAAGAACA
The DNA here is from genome assembly GCF_002837175.3 of Physeter macrocephalus. Lineage (NCBI taxonomy): Eukaryota > Metazoa > Chordata > Mammalia > Artiodactyla > Physeteridae > Physeter > Physeter macrocephalus. Next base: position 14,261,516 of record NC_041234.1, read on the forward strand.
AAGCAGGAGGCATCACACTTCCTGATTTTTGAGATTTCTTATGAACTCTCTGAAGCAGAAAATGCTTGGGAAGCACTTTCAAAGTTGGGTCATTTCCCCATATAAAATGGAGGTTGAAGGCTCACTGAATTACATGCAGTTTCCCAAATTTGCCAGGCTATCTCACTCCTCTGTAGCTGTACATGTGCTGTTCCTCTGTCTGGGATGTCCTTCATCCTTCTGCATCTGGATAACTCCCTTAAGACACAGTCTAAACTTTGCTTCCTCTGAGAAGCCTTTACTAACATGCTACCACCCGCCATCTCTACTGGGCAACCCAGTACCAAATTGAGTGAGCTAGCCATCACTCTCCTTCCCCTGGGTCTCTGGGTACTCCTCTGTCATGGCACTTATCCACTATCATTATACCATTTTCTTGTCTCCTTCCATCATCAACCTATGTAATCTTTCAGTGCAAGAACTGTAACGTTTACCTTTGTCCCTTGCATCTGGAAAAATGACTTCATGGGACAGAGTAGGAGTTTAATAAACTTTCATGAATGAATGAGTAAACATATGTCTACCAAACACACCACTCCATTGTTCTGGATGTATGCATACCAAAGAAGATAAAGCATGAATGATGCTGTGAAGAATGTATAATCTAGTTAGAAAAGAAGGCACTGACACTGAAAATGTAGAAGTAAACGATGGTGTATCAGCAATTGCTGCAATAAGCCTACATAATAACCTCAAAATCTCAGTGATATAAAGCAGCAGCATTTTTTTTTCACTCAAAGACCCGTTGTTCAGCTGGTCAGACTTAGGATTGGGTCCAAACTAGATTCAGATCTGCACTCCCAGCGGCTAGCAAGGGCGTGATCTCCTCATGGTGAATCCCTGGAGCACAAGAGGTAAGCCAAACTGCCAGCACACGATTAGGCTTCTGCTCACATGCCGTTGGCCAAGGCAAATAAATAACGTGGTCAAGAATAGCATCCTTAGGGGAAGAAGCATTCTTTACCCACAGTGGGAGAGGGAGGGAGGAAGTATGTGCTGAATGATAAATTGTCAGGCAAAGTATCAGAATATTCTAAATCCTCGGTAATGCCACTTTGTGCTCTGAATGTACAGAGAAGAGAAAGATTAAGAGAAAGACCCATTAAAGGGTCAGGGTAGTCTAGGAAGATTTGACAAATAAAACATCTCAGCTAGGCCTTTCCAAATAGGTAAGATTTAATTAGATGCAGTGAGGAAAAGGGAGCATTCCAGGGGCAGTGGTGGGGAGGAAATGAATGAGCAGAGGTAGAGAGGTGGGAGAGTCATAGTACAGTTCACAGTGTGTTTAAGATCAACTGAGTAGTTAAAAAGGGACCAGAAGAGTAGACCACAGAAGTTAGAATTTATTCTTCAGTACCTGTTTAGCTATTGAAGTGTTTGGAGCAATTAGGTGATGGGACTCCTAACTACTTCTTTGCTCATTTTGCCGGCACAACTTCCCTGCCTCTAAATGTCAGTCAGGATTCCTTAGTTGCAAGCAACAGAGACTAGCTCCTAGCATAATAGAATAACAAGGAAGGTGAGTAAAGCTGGACAGGAAAATGGAGGCTGTGTAGGAGCCATGGCCACAGTCACATCACATCCCATAACTGTCAGGAGAGTAGTATGTGTTGTGTTAAAAACTGGATTCAGAACTCACACCATCACCACTGCAGCCAACTGGGACATAGGACCCTGCGTCTTTCCATCAGCATCACTGTCTCTATGGCCTGTTCAGCTGCTGCTCATCTGCAGAATACAGTGTAAGTAGTGCTTGCTCTTGTGCGCCTGTTCCGGATTTAAACTTCGGGATGGGTGTACCTAACTGGTTGAGCAGAGCTCACCTGTCTGTATCCTAGCTGCAGAGAATGCTGGGAAATCATGTATTTAGCATTTTCAGTGTTTATACTGGGAGATAGGCCCTGATTCCCATTCGTAGGGCAGAAAAGTCTTCAAAAGCAGGAAGTGGATTAGAAGCGGACAAACAGAAATATTCACTGGACCTCTACCTTGAAAAACTAATCCACGTCTTTTTTTTTTAAACTATTAACATACCAACCTCATACTTTCTTCCTCTGAAATCCTAGAGCAATTTGTATTGAAACCACTCCTTAGATACTTGTCTCATGCAACTTTGAATTTTCAGAATGCATGTGTTCGTCTCTCTAGCTAGCTTGTAACCAGTGTGAGGGCAGTGACCATGAATTACGTTTCTTCGTATCCAAAGGGCTTATCCCTGGGAATTGCTCATAGAGCTTCAGTGATTTTTATTAATCGACTGATAAAAGCAGTGAGTGAGCACTGAGAAATGGAGGGGGCAAACAGATGATGACATTCTTTTTTATATATATGAATTTTTATTTATTTTATTTTATTTATTTATTTTTGGCCATGTTGGGTCTTCGTTGCTGCACGCGGGCTTTCTCTAGTTGCAGGGAGCAGGGGCTACTCTTCATTGCAACGTGCAAGCTTCTCATTGCGGTGGCTTCTCCTGTTGCAGAGCATGGGCTCTAGGTACGCAGGCTTCAGTAGTTGTGGCACGTGGGCTCAGTAGTTGTGGCTCACGGGCTCTAGAGCGCAGGCTCAGTAGTTGTGGCGCACGGGCTTAGTTGCTCTGCGGCATGTGGGATCTTCCCGGGCCAGGGCTCGAGCCCATGTCCCCTGCCTTGGCAGGTGGATTCTCAACCACTGCGCCACCAGGGAAGCCCCAGATGATGACATGGTAATATTATAACGGGGTAGGCAAGCAGTAATAAAGGTGTGAACTGTGTGTTGGAGTGGAAGGGAAGAGACAGATACAAGACATTCAGACAGTGGAGCACTGGAGCTGCTAGCACCTGCTCCGGAGAGCCCACACAGCTGCTCAGCCTTCAGAAACACCTCACCAGCAGCTTGGGATAGGCCATGGTGGGAATATCTATACCACAGAATTCTGCAAACACTACAATAGGGGCTTTTTTTTTTTTTTTTTCTTTTCCAGGGAGCCAATTGGTAAACATTTACCAGTATACCATTGCACGAAGGAAAAACAAGGATTCTCTGTACTTTCTTTCGTTTTTGAACCTAATATGCAAACCCTTTTGAACGCTTTTGCACATAGGTTATCCATGTTTTTAATATAAGTCTTCCTGATGTGGATATCTAAATATGAATAATTTTGTTTACCTGTAGGGTAACAATGAGAATATATGAGAGGGTGGACGGTTTATATATTCATGTGTTTGATAAGAAGACCTTTTAGTTTCATTTTTAAGATTCTGATAGCATATCTTAAAATGACAATCAGATGACAATTTAATAAAGCGTGATTTGATTTTAGGAGGTTAGTTAGGTAATAACGATGTAGGAAGTAAAACAGGTTAACAACCAGAAGCAAGTTCCCAACTCAGTCTTCATCCCCTGCCCTTCCACTCCCACTCCACCAGGCAGCTTCCGTCGTTAAAATGGGTATTCTCACCGCAGAAGGGAGAAACAATGAGGCATTTAATTCTGTGGGCAAAGGACAGCCATGGCACTGCACCCTCAAATGAACACTGGTGTAAGACAATGGAAAACAACTCCCTTCAGGTAGAAAATAATATATGCATGTGCATTTGAACTGCACGATTCTATTACAGCTGCATAACCTTCTTGTTCAAATGTTAATGACATGCTTTTCAGCATGCTTTAATAGTCAGGATCGGCTCAATGAAAGCTTCACAGCTAAATGTCACGTCCAGCTGTGTTATTCTCCCAGGGTTGTGTGGACCCTGCTGCCATGTGTCTGTCAAAGGGGAAAATGCAGAGGGGTCTCCAAACGATGCCTTTGGCCAGTGTTAAGGGGCAGAATGACACTGTTTCCCTTTGTGAAATGAAGGAGACGTTTGCACTTAAAAGTCTTTAAGAAGAAGAAATATTCAGAGCAATTGCTCTAAAACCTTAAAATTAAATGTGTGGTTTTTCTCTGTTGTGCTGCATCTGGTTTCTGTAGAATGAATCTTGTTGATGCCAGTTTCAAGGTTGCTGTTCTCTGTGCTTTTCAACCAAGGTCAAGTGAGAGGCAGCTCAGAGGCCTTGAGATTGTCACTGACAAGGAAAATAGAAGCTTTATAGCTGGAGCACTAATTAATCACTTCTAGAAAAATAGAAATCTAGAAAAATAGAAATCGCAAAATATATATATACAAATCGAATTTTGCATGTCAACAGCTAATAGAAAATTTACTTTGTGATCTTATGTATGTAATTATATGTGTATAAACATACTTTAAGGCATGTTAAAATATATACTCTGTAGCTAGATAAGTTTAGGGGAAAACTATAGTCTATATTATGATAGCTTTCCAAATTACTGTGTAGTCAAGGTTGCCCTTCAAGAAGCCCAAAGTTTCAGAGTTAACTGTCAGTTAAAATCTGACTCTGTATTGCCACTTATGTTTCACTGGATTCTAATATAAGTAACTTGAGACAAAGAATGCTGTTGAGAGCATGTTTATTTTCATTTACAAAATGTAACAACACCAGAAGAATTCACATATGAAGCATTTATCAACATAAGTATTTAAATTCAAAACTTGCACATGAAAATTTATTTGTTTCAAAGTCATGGTTTACTCATTCTGACTGGTCTTTAGCAAACCTTTAATGAGCACTTATTACATGCCAAGTGTTGTGAAATGACCTTATTACAGACAAAATATATTTCACATATTCTTTTGAAATATATAACATAGTGAAGAGCTTGTTCAGAGTAGGCTCACAGTTAACACTTTTTTTAATTGCTAGCTTGAAAGTTCTGTTGGCTTTTCTTTTACCTTAAAAATGTTTACCTTAAATGGAAATTTAGAAATTGTTTTCAGGAAGAAATTCTATTTTATTTTAATACAAATGAGTAGCGTCATGGTCCTATAAGAAAGCAGAGTCTTGTAATTTAAAAAGATAATGTGAGTAGAGTAATATTTCATTCTTTCAGAATGTTAGGAAATCAAATATTATATATAATTTACTCCTTCATTACACAGACAATTAAACATTTAACACTTAAACACTGAGAACTTACTGTGAACCAGGAATTGTATAAGGCTCTAAAGATATACCTGTGATCAAAATGTCAACCATTTCTGCTCTCATGGAATTTTGGTTCTAGTAAGGGAGCTCAATCGCTTTTCTGACAGATGTAAAAACCACCTTCTGTGGAAGGATTCAGGAAGGCCACTCAACCTAGAATGGGGGTTCAGTCAGTGTTCCCCACAGGAGATAGCCTCTAAACCCAAACCCAAAAGAGAGAAAAGGACTAGCCAGGCCAGAGAAAATAGTGACTTTCCAAGTAGCAGAAAGAGTAACTGTTCAGGAGTGGAAGAAGTCCTTGAAGGGATTCAAATCCATTTAGTTGTGTCTTGATTTTAGCATTTGAAAAAAAAAAAAAAACAGCTGATGAGAGATGAGGTTCTGAAAGGTGAGCTGAAGCAACCTCAGTACAGCTCTGTGTGCCGTGTTAGGGACTAGGGCTTCATGTTGAGGGCAACCCCAAGCCACTGAGTGTTTCAGTAAGGGCTTATGATAAGATTGTCTTAAAACGATCGCTTTGCCCGTGAGGTTGAGAATGTAATGTAGGACAGCAAGACTGGAGGAGATGAGACCCTCATGGTATCAGAGTGTGAGGGGATGCTGACCTGAAATAAGATGGTGGCAGTGGGGGTAGAAAAACAGTGGTCTGATTGGAGCAGTGATTAGTCAGTGGAATCAGCAAGATTGGTGATTGGTGGTACATGAAAAGTAAGAGTGAGCCAGGTCCATGCTAGAGTATTTCCACCTGGGCACTATTGATATTTTGGACCACATCTTTCTTTATCATTGGGGACTGTCTGTACATTGTAGTAAGTTTAGTAGCATCCCTGGTCTCTATCCACTAGATAACAGAAGCCCTCTCCCCCTAGCTGTGAGAATCAAAAATGTCTCCAAATATTGCCAATGTCCCCTGGAGGAGCAAAACCACCCCTGGTTGAGAACCACTCATCTATTCAAATGACAGTGTTTTTCCAGTCTTGGCTCCATATTAGAATCACCTGGGAAGATTTTAAAACACACTGATGGCCTGCCCTTGTCCACTGCCCATTAGATAAGAATCTCAGAGGGTAAGACCTAGGCAAGGCTATTTGCTGAAGTAAATTCTGATGTGCAGCTAAGCTTGAGAGAGAGCTGCTGATGTAGATAGCATTTAAATTTAAAATTTAAAACCTGGGTAGATTAACATGCTTCGGCAAACACCACACCTTTTGTTAAATTTTAAACACTTTGAAGTAAATTTTTAAGTGTGCTTCTCTTCATAGTGAACATAATGTAAATGTTCTCTTGTGATTCAGATCCATAATTATGAAAATATTAATATGCAATTGAAAAAACTGCTCTTAGGCGTTATTGCAGTGGGTGGCGTACCTAACTCGTACACCCGATGGCCCAAGGCTACGAGTCACTGATGATTTTGTCTGTTTTTGGATACCTCTAGCAAGTCCAAGAAATTATGACTTTGGAGGGTCATTTCTTATCTTTACCAATGTTTCTACATCTATTCATCTCTTCTCTTGCCCCCACTCAGAAATCTTTATTCACCATACTTCATGCTCTAATTCGGAGTTTTAATCGACTGTAGACTGAGAAGCACTCTAAACTAGATTACTGTAACTGAGCTAAATAATAACCGACATGGCTTTCAGGAAAAGGTTAAGAATGTCTTCAACAAAGTAATATATTAATGTTTAGTGCATGGAAGTCTTCCCAACGCATTCTAAGAGCTTAGTTTATACTAAGCCAGTATCTAATTCAGACAGGATACCCACGCCATAATGCACACACACATAGAGAGGGAGAGAGAGAGAACTCATAGCAATATTGATGCAAACACATAAATAAAACATCAAATCAATGTATTAAAAGAATAATACATTTAGAATCTACAAAATTTACTCCAAGAACAAAAATGATTCAACATTAGGAAATGTAAGATTGAACTAGAATACATTAAAAGAAAGAAGGAGGAAAGGCATATGATCTTTAATAGGTTTCGAAAATGTGATAAAATTCAACAACCATTCCTTTTAGTAGAGACTTAAATTAGCCATCTACAAATATAAGACTTTCCTAAACCTATAATACAATGAACACAGAAACCACCAAAAAAAGGGTTGATGAAATTTGCCACTTAAAAATGGAAAACTGTCATATCACAAAAGAGAGCATGAGCAAAATTGGAAAATAAGCAAAAGCTAGGGGAAATATATTCAGATTTTTTTTTCTTTTTTTTTTTTTTTTTTTGCGGTACCCGGGCCTCTCACTGTTGTGGCCTCTCCCGTTGCGG
>NC_041234.1:14268917-14269535 GCF_002837175.3 Physeter macrocephalus
GTGGGATCCTCCCGGACGGGGGCACGAACCCGCGTCCCCTGCATCGGCAGGCGGACTCTCAACCACTGCGCCACCAGGGAAGCCCTTTTTTTGTTTTTTTTTGTTGGTTTTTTTTTTTTTTTGCGTATTCTGATATTTTTGAAGTGGCAAAGAATTGTCCATAATACTTTAAAACTCCTAAAAACTGTAAGAAAATGACAAACGTAATTTATAAAATCAGCAAAGGACGTAAACAGTGGCTTATTAAAGAAATATAAATGCCAGTAAGTATACAAAAAAAAAAAGCATAATCTCACAAGTAATTTTGACTACTGTTATAGTATCACTTTCCCTAAAATATTGTAAATACTAATAACTTTAGAGTTTGCAAAGGCATTGAAGAAAAGGAGCACTTTCTTACATGGTGGTGGTGGAGTGATGTTGTTACAGCCTTTTAAAAGGGCAGTTTGGGGCTTCCCTGGTGGCGCAGTGGTTGAGAGTCCGCCTGCCGATGCGGGGGACACGGGTTCGTGCCCCGGTCCGGGAGGATCCCACATGCCGCGGAGCGGCTGGGCCCGTGAGCCATGGCCGCCGAGCCTGCGCATCCGGAGCCTGTGCTCCGCAACGGGAGAGGCCACA
>NC_041234.1:14274593-14275800 GCF_002837175.3 Physeter macrocephalus
TATTTTTGAAGTGGCAAAGAATTGTCCATAATACTTTAAAACTCCTAAAAACTGTAAGAAAATGACAAACGTAATTTATAAAATCAGCAAAGGACGTAAACAGTGGCTTATTAAAGAAATATAAATGCCAGTAAGTATACAAAAAAAAAAAAGCATAATCTCACAAGTAATTTTGACTACTGTTATAGTATCACTTTCCCTAAAATATTGTAAATACTAATAACTTTAGAGTTTGCAAAGGCATTGAAGAAAAGGAGCACTTTCTTACATGGTGGTGGTGGAGTGATGTTGTTACAGCCTTTTAAAAGGGCAGTTTGGGGCTTCCCTGGTGGCGCAGTGGTTGAGAGTCCGCCTCCGCAAAAAAAAAAAAAAAAAAAAAAAGGAAGTTTGGTAGCAGTTAACAAGATTTTAAATAAACTGGACCCAGCAAATTCCATTCCTAATAATAGTGCCTACAGAATAATCATATATGTGCCCAAAGAAATATATATGTTTTGTGAATTGTTTTCAAACGTGAAAATTTGGAATGTCACTATTTAGGAACATCAGTAAAGATTAAATAAGTGATGGCACATCTATATCATAGAATACTGGAAAAGTATATAATTATTTAAAAGAGTGAGATAGATACATATGTAGTAGGATGGAAATAGCTCCAAGATGCACAGTTTACAAAAACAAAGAAGATTATATTTTATGCTTAGTTTCTTACCGTTCTCTGCCCTGTTGCCCTCAGTAGCTTATCAGTTTCCCCCCGGAACAGTTCCTTAATAAATCACTTGCACATGAATCTTCATCTCAAGGTCTGTTTCTAGGCCAATCAACCAAAGATGGACTCCTACAGGGGTATAGTGGAGTGGAAGGGAAATCTTTTCACTTATCCTTAGGGGCTACTGAAATGAACCAGCGCAAGATCTCCCGGTTAAATGAAACACTCGCCTGTGTATGTAGGAAAATGACCAAAAATGTCTGTAAGGTTACATAGAAAATTACTGAAAAGTGGTTATCCCTGGGAATTAGGGATGAGGGAACATGAAGGGGGATTTTTACTTTTTACTCTGCATACTTCTATATCATCTGAATTTTTTTTTTTTTTTTTTTTTTTTTGCGGTACGAGGGCCTCTCCCTGTTGTGGCCTCTCCCGTTGTGGAGCACAGGCTCCGGACGCGCAGGCTCAGCGGCCATGGCTCACGGGCCCAGCCGCTCC
>NC_041234.1:14276042-14284794 GCF_002837175.3 Physeter macrocephalus
CCCGGACCGGGGCACGAACCCGTGTCCCCTGCATCGGCAGGCAGACTCTCAACCACTGCGCCACCAGGGAAGCCCTCGTCTGAACTTTTTACAGTGAGCATGAGTTCAAACATTACAAGTGTAGTAAAAAGCCGGGGGGGAGGCCTTGTCACTGCCATTTTGTCTGCGTAACAGCCTTCATACTGGGTTTGGGTTATACTGGGAATACATGAAGCTTTTCCAAGGGGTATATGGGCACCAAGAACTTTAAGAAAATCAATTTCCAGATCTTAACTTCCATATGCACCCTTACCTAAATCTGATGATACTGACCTTTTTTCAGTCTGCCTTTGCAGAATTGCAGTTCTGTCACTTTATTTCTCCAACATTCTAAATATTACTATAATACCTATCCCTCAGAGTATTAAAATACGTGGGGTGCAAAAAAAGATTAGAATTACTAGCATTGCTCTTGGGAAAATAAATGAGTCTAAAGACTAGGTAAAATCCTTTACCATGACAGATGGTTTCCAGTTTTTTTGCTTTTAACAAAATGGGAGTACCTAACTGAGTTGTCAGCTGATAGATCATTAAAATTTATTTTTGATGATATATGGCTACTTTATATTTGGCATATAACTCAGAAGGAGTTGAAATAATTGAGTGTAATACCTTTAACAAAATTCTGTTCCCATGTATTTATTTATACGAAGGTTTTTCAGTACTTACACCTAGAAGAGCAAACAATGGGAGTAGACTTGATGTTGAGTTCTGTCTCTTTGTGGAATTAATTAGCGTTCATCCAGAAATATAAATGAATTAGGAAAAAAACCGTAGTCATTTTATCAAGAGATGCACTTGTAGTAAATATTGCTTTTAATGTTTAATCATTATTTATCAAATTGTATAGTGTATTGCTAGTGTTTTGGTTAATTGTGTTCTAATAATAACTGACAGATAATCCAATAAAGAATTTTTTTAAACCCAAAGATTAATGATCATGGGAATTTTTTAAAATTAATTTTGATTTATATAGATTTTTTTGCAGTGGAGGAATATAAAACAAAATCGTGTCATAGAAATGGAATTAAAATTCAGCGGAGGGCTTCCCTGGTGGCGCAGTGGTTGGGAGTCCGCCTGCCGATGCAGGGGACACGGGTTCGTGCCCCGGTCCGGGAAGATCCCACATGCCGTGGAGCGGCTGGGCCCGTGAGCCATGGCCACTGAGCCTGCGCGTCGGGAGCCTGTGCTCCACAACGGCAGAGGCCACAGCAGGGAGAGGCCCGCGTACCAAAAAAAAAAAAAATTCAGGGGAAAAAGGAAACAGTAAGACTTCCTACTGTTAGAAAAAAGGAGCTTGTGCATTTATTTTTAAATTGATAATGCTTGACATCAAATAACTATGATACTCTACATACTGTGTTATCCTCCAGGATATATTTGTTTCTGGGAATGATGTAATAGCCTTATTTCTAAATGTATAGCTAGTGGTAGCTAGCACATTTTTATTAAAGTAAGCATAATTCTGTGTTCAGAGCAGTGTTCCAGAAGGTGGGGCTTTTAGAGTTCCAAGCTCTACAGAAATGAAGATTGACTGTGACATTTTGGAAGAGAGGGAGAATCTCATCAAGTTATTTTAGTCAGTGCCAAGAAGGAACAGTCTCTTCTAGGATGTGAGCTCTTCAGATGACAGGTTTGGGTACATGGGTGACCCTGCCAAGCCGTGTTTGAAGTAGCAGATTGTGGCAGTGAAGGGGCAGGAAATAGCTGAACAGGTTAGGAGGAAATGTCTTCAGAGAACATTCTGCTCTTGAAATAAGCAAAGTAGTCTCTACTTTCTCTGACCAATAACTCATGACCTTTAGAATCTGCTTCTTGGAACTTAGCTGATCTTCCATTGTGTGCTTTGAACCCACTCTTTATTTTGTTAACTTCTAAAAAGATTGTTACTGATATTGGGTAGAATGCTGAAACTAGGATTTTTTTTTAATGCTTTTATGTTGAAATGATTATATTAAGAAACCCAAATAGACATTCCCTTAGGAATCTAAAAATTGTCACACTGGTTCACTTGGTACCTGGACAACCAGCAGAGGAACTTATCTATGACAGCTGTTTCTAAAAATGTTCAGAAATAGAATATAAAAACTTAGGTCCACACAATAGCCTCAATCCCCTCCATAATCACTAATACTTATTGAGCACTTAATATGTACCAGACACTGTGCTAAGCACTTTACATAGAATATCGTTTAATCCTCATAGCAACCCATGTGAAAGGTACTTTTTTATTTCCATTTTCCAGATAAGGAAACTTAGAACCAGAGCCCTTAAGTAACTTTCTCCAAGTCACACAGCCTTAATGCCCAGCATGTCAACTTGTTTGCAAATGACAAATCTGGGATTAGCAGGTGTTTGCCATGCTGCCGATGGTTGAAGCAGGTCCTTTACATTTCCATTGCAATTTATTATCCATTAGTAGCTCTCGGGGTAATTTATTTCATAAATTTATTCTCCAGGATCCATGGTGTAGATTGATACTTAAAAATAATTATTGTGGTAAATGTTTGCATGTTGAAAATGGTAAGCTGAACTTCCTGTTTTGTAATTTTCATTTTCAAGCATGTACTTCTGCAAATCAGTAGTCCTTTTCCTCTTCCTGTACCTCGTTTTTCCACAGGGGCACGGGGACATGGTCATGTTAATACAAATGAAAGAATTGATCAGAGACAACTTCACAATGCAACTTTAATTTTTTAAAAAATTTGCTTGGAAAAGGGCAAATGACCACTACTCCAAAATTATACCCTCAGGTCAGGAAATAAATACAAATGATCCCAGCAGTTTAAAAATTGTTGCGAAAGGAAGAAACCAAGAATTAATTGTGATAAAGCCAATGAGGTTTATCAAAAATTTGTGCTAACAGCAGTAGGACAAAAATGCAGGGTCCATTCAAAACTGATTCTACATTTTGGAGACTTCCTGTTACAACGTAAGCTTTGTAAGGGCCAAGGCTCATCTGTCTTATACAGTGATTTATCCCTAGCTCTTAGGACAGGGTCTTGCACATAGTAGATACTCAATTTCTATTTGATGAGTTAATTCATTCTTCTTATGTATTACCATACTAAATAAATGATCATCATATTGGTTGCCGGAAGATTTTAATTGTATCATTTCATTATTTCTCATTACTGAATATTATTACACAGAATAGTGCTATCCTCTAAACAGTGATACCTTCATGCTTACCACTTTCTGCTTGTCTGAGACAGCAAGATGGCTGTGGTATTGCCAAGGAAATAATTCAACAGAACCCATTTCTACCATCCCCTCCTGCCCACAATCTCTCATCGCAGCGCTACTCAGAATGTGGCTCCCAGGTGGTCCCAGGCTGTGAATTGTTTGTTGCCTGTTCACAAGATTAAGTACAGAAACTGAAGAATAAGCAAATGAAAAACCTTTACAGCAACATCTAGGAATTTGTTTTTATTATGATTTACACAAAAAATATCAGAACTTGGTAAATCCGAAATTCAAAACAGAAACACTCTCTTTTTTGTGTACCAGCAGGGCCAGTGTTAAATACAGCCTGGATTGGAGGAATCTGTTTTTGTGACTTGAACAGAAAGAAAGTGGTCCATCCCTAAATATAAAACAGTCTATGCCAGACCATTCTTGTAGCATAACTCCTTTGAGTACTGAAGTCTTTTGATGTTTGAGAAACCCCCTGAGAAGGGCAGATATCTCTAACGAAAATCTTGTTTACATCTACTATTAATACTTTAATCATCACCTTCCACCTTGGCATAATAAAGGGGAAAAAGGACAAGTCAACTGGTACTGGGGGTGCCTAGGAACAATCTCGAGTAACAGTGATAGTGGTGATAGTGGTTTCCAAGCGTAAAACCAAACGGCCTTTAGTCCTAGAAATAAGGCAGCTGCAAAATTAGAAGCTTGTTGCTGCTGCTGCCGCCCAGTTCCCAGGTGTTGCAGTGACCCGTGATTTCTGTCTGAGTAGTAGTTGAATATCTATTCTTTTCATTTGTCATAGTATAAAAATTTATCAGTAGATAAAGTTCAACCGGTAATTTACTATACTATGTGACTTTGTTTCTTGAAATGCTACTGTTGACTTAGCAGTATCTTTAAATAGCTCCACTCTATCAGTTAGATATTGCCACCAAAACTTAGCATAACAAAGTGGCATAAAACAATAGTGATTTCTCCTTGCACACACCTCCGCAGGTTGGCTGAGGGCTAGCCGATCGCGTTTGCCTCAGATGGCCTTGGTGCCATGCTGCACATTGGGTTCAGGTGAACTCCATGTACCCTTCTCCTTCTCATGGGACAGAAGCACTAGAGGGTGGGTGGAAATACAGATGCCTCTAAGGCACTGTCACTTCCCCTCACATTGCATAGGCCGAGGCAGATTACGTGGGCAAGCCCAGAAAGAATGCTCCGCATCTAATGGGAATAACTGAAAAGTCACATGGACAAGGGAATGGATATGAGTAGTAATGACAAGGTGAAAAATTTACCACATCCAATAAGAATCTTACTAGAAATTCTTCTTCACGAGGCCAGGGACTGTGTCCGATATACTTTGCACCGCGGTTTTTGCTGTGTAAAAAGCCTCTCCCAAATTTAGTAGGTTAGAGCAACCATCACTTATTAGCTTATGATTACATGATTTGAACATTTGGGCTGGGCTCCTCTGGGCTCACGCACACAGTTAGAGTCAGATGGCAGGTTTGCTAGGGGCCAGTTGGTCTAGTATGGCCTTACCCACATGCTTCGCAGTTGGTGCTAGCTGTCAGTTGGTGCTGGACTGCTAGCTGGAGTGGCAAGGGTTAAAGTGCCATGTATCTCCAGCAGCCTAGTGTGGGTTTATTCACATGCTGAAGGTTCAAGGTTTCTAGGACCAGCAAGGAGAGCAAGCTCTAATCCATAGATGTTTTTAAAGCTTCTGCTTATGTCACATTTTCTGTTATACCATTGGCTGAAGGAAATCATATAGCCACGCCCAGATTCAGAATACACAAAGGCACAGATACAGAGAATGTGAACAAATTGTGATCTATCACTCTGATAATCTTCCATATCTGGTACTGTTCCTGACACATCACAGGCACTCACAATATCAGTTGAATAATTGAATACTGAGATTTGTCTATTATATTTTTTGTTATCAGTTATAGACATTTAAAATCTTCCAAATGACTATTGACACATGAGTAATATATTGATCTCTACCAGAGTAAGGTCTCTAGTGATGTGCTTTCCACATTAAGGGGCTATCGAAGGCATGCTTTTCAGATTTCCAGATGCCATGATGTTTGAACTAATACGTTGGATGATGTAATAAAAATCCAAAATATTGGGTTGGAACAAACATAATTTATTTATTTATTTATTTATTTATTTAATTTATTTATTTTTGGCCATGTTGGGTCTTCATTGTTGCGCTCGGGCTTTCTCTAGTCGCGGCGAGCGGGGCTACTCTTCGTTGCGGTGCGCGGGCTTCTCATTGCGGTGGCTTCTCTTGTTGCAGAGCACGGGCTCTAGGCGCGCGGGCTTCAGTAGTTGTGGCACACGGGCTCAGTAGTTGTGTCTTGCGGGCTCTAGAGTGCAGGCTCGGTAGTTGTGGCGCATGGGCTTTGTTGCTTCGCAGCATGTGGGATCTTCCCGGACCGGGGCTCGAACCCGTGTCCCCTGCATTGACAGGTGGATTCTTAACCACTGCACCACCAGGGAAGTGCAAACATAATTTTTTTTAAAAAGTAATTAGTAAGTCCTGCATTTCGATGCCAAAAATTTACTTTTAAAGTTTAGAATGAAAGACCACATTTGGCCGCAAGTCATTTGAAAAACATGTTAGGTTTTAAATAATCCTGAGTTCAACTGATGCCCAAAATATAATATGTCCAGTAAAAAACATAAAAATGCAATTTTTAGCCTACATGGATAGTTATATAGTATCAGCATTATGAAGCCTAATAGTACTGGTGAGAACATAACCCAAACCTTTTATGTATTTCTAGATGATCTATCTAAAGGACTTTCACATATTAGAATGTATTTCAAGGAAAGCAGCCAAGATGGTGAATGCTCTGGAAATCATTTTATATGAAGAAAAGTTGAGAAAAGAACAGGTATGTATCCTAAAACAAAGAAACTTGGAGAAACATGATATGCTCTTCAAAGTCTGAAGAGTTATCTCATGTGGAATTAGAAAACAACCTGTGACGTTCCAGCTCTTTCCTAGAACCAGTAGCTAGAAAGTTACAGGGAGGCAGAGTTTTGTTCAATACAAGGCCTAACAATTAGACACAAATGAAATGGAACACCTCGTAAAGAATGAGCTCTCCTCACTGAAAGTATTCAGGCAGACACTGTTTGGCCATCTTTCAGAAATGTTGCCGAAATAATTTTTTTTAAAATTAGGAATAAGGTTGATCTAACGCCATTTAAGTTCCCTACCAGATTCAAGGTTGCATCTGGTGCTTTGTATGTATTGAGGAAAGGGAAGGTTTGAAAAGGGAGGGCTGTTGGAAATATTAGAAGAGACTCAGTGTTTTCACTTGTATATGAATTAGTTAGGATAATAATGTTGCAGAGGACCATACTGAGTAGAAAACAGTCAAGGTTGTTTTCTAATGGAAACCGAATTACTGGCAAATATTGCCAAAATGAGACTCGCAAATTCATTCAAATAAGGCAAAACTAGACATTTTCTATTTTAATTATTTTCTGTACAAATTCTATTGTTAGCACACCCATGAGTTTGCCCTATCCTTCCAGGAAAATGTATGGTGTTTTTTTTTTTCTTTTTTCCTCTTCTCTCAATGTAGTGATTTTTATCCTTTTATTACTTATAGCGGCAAACATTTATTTTTAAATTGTAAAACCCTTTTTATACGTCCACTAATTAATTCTATCTCTGTGACTGTGGTTTGTAAAGTACTGCTTTTCTGTATCTTGAAGTAGAAACAAAACTGTTTTTAAACTGTTCTCTGTGATGTTAAGCACAAAGAATAAAATAAATAAGTTCTGTTCACTGTCAAGATTTATCTGTTTCAAATTTTTCTAAGGCACAAAGCATTATTAATGAAGCACTTAACATTAAACTCCCAGCAGCCTGGTGTAAAACGACAACAGTAATCCACCAGATAAAGAGAAACATGGGAAATGGTTTTCAGTGGGAGCAGGGGAGGGATGTTTGCACTCTTAATAGAAGTTTATAGGTTCCCTGTTCCATTATTGTGTCAGAGATATGAAAAAAGGGAAACTGAGTAATCTTTTTAATTGGTTCCAAAAAGTTTAGAAAACAGTGGAGTAGGTCTGGAGACTAGTAAGAGTTAGAGCGAGTGGGTGAGAGCAAATTTTCCTATTAACTTTGTAAGCTGAACCCCAGGGATCCAAAGGAAGTTCAGCAGTAAAAACCAGAGACACCATCTTGCTCCTTACTGGTGCAGTTGCAAGAAGGGGACCATGACAGGAAAGAAGGCTGTCAGTGAACTCAGATTAGGAACCCCTAGATAATGTTTGTTAGCAGAAGAGATGGAGGGATCAATCAAGGCTGTCCCTAATAGGAACTGAGCTGATGCCAAAACCTGCTAAAGGAGAAGGGGAGGCTGCATTTTGAAATGACAGTCATGCCTTTTCAGTTCAAAAGAATGTGTATGAGAAGCTACTAGGGGTGTCTTTGTGAACAAGAAGCAACAGAGTAAAGCATAGGCGTCCTTTGGTATATATGATGTTAGAAGCACCTCAAAGTTTTCAAAGATCACCTTGTACATTTACCATTTTGCCTGTTTCATAGGTCTTCATCCATATCGATGATGCGACTGATCCACCTGTCAATAAGATATACTTATGGAGTCTTTATATTTTTGGAGATGGACTGGGCTAAGACCAACCACATCTTGAGCCTTATCCCTCTTGTGGCCAAGGGCAGGTATGTGAGATGGCTGGCTGTGGTTTAAAGTAGTATTTTTTCCCAAGAAACCTAATTTCTCTCTTTAAGAGACTTACTGACCCCAATAGAAATCATAAAGTTAACACAAGTCTATAGATACAGAGCTCATAGAAATATTACCCATTTCAATAGCTATTAGCCTCATATGAAAGATTTTCTTTCTAAAAAAGTAAATATGCTTATTGCTAAAAAATCAGATATAACTTTATGAAACTGCCAGGTTTTTAAATTCAAGAATTAACATGATTTGCAAATCAAAACTACGATGAAGTATCACCTCACACCTGTCAGAATGGCCATCATCAAAAAGTCTACAAACAATAAATGCTGGAGAGGGTGTGGAGAAAAGGGAACCCTCTTGCACTGCTGGTGGGAATGTAAATGGATACAGCCACTATGGAGAACAGTATGGAGGTTCCTTAAAAAACTAAAAATAGAACTACCATAGGACCCAAAAATCCCACTACTGGGCATATACCCTGAGAAAACCGTAATTCAAAAAGAGACATGTACCACAGTGTTCACTGCAGCAGTGTTTACAGTAGCCAGGACATGGAACCAACTTAAATGTCCATCAACAGATGAATGGATAAAGAAGATGTTGCACATATATACAATGGAATATCACTCAGCCATAAAAAGAAACGAAATTGAGTTATTTGTAGTGAGGTGGATGGACCTAGAGTCTGTCATACAGAGTGAAGTAAGTCAGAAAGAGAAAAACAAATACCGTATGCTAACACATATATATGGAATCTAAAAAAAAAAAAAAATGGTCATGAAGAACCTAGG
>NC_041234.1:14284938-14325882 GCF_002837175.3 Physeter macrocephalus
CACTACCAAATGTAAAATAGATAGCTAGTGGGAAGCATCCGCATAGCACAGGGAGATCAGCTTGGTGCTTTGTGACCCCCTAGAGGGGTGGGAGAGGGAGGGTGGGAGGGAGACGCAAGAGGGAGGGGATATGGGGATATATGTATACGTATAGCTGATTCACTTTGTTATACAGCAGTAACTAACACAACAATGTAAAGCAATTATACTCCAATAAGGACGTTAAAAAAAAAAAAAGAATTAGCATGATTTTGGCCCTGGGCATCTTCCATGTGTCCAGGATACCTACTCTTCCCCTTTCTCCACCCTGCTGTGACCCACGAGGCTGCCCCAGGTGAACTGTGTCAGGGGGCTGCACTTCCCTCAAGTTTTGGGTTCAGTTTGGCCGCTAGGGTGTACGGGCAGGAGAGAGGAAGGAGGGGAGGGAGGTGAAAGGATTTAGTCCCGGGCTCCCTCTCTGCCTGGTCACCTAATCTTGGCTGCTTTCCTCCATCAAAAGTTACAGCTTCTAGCACCCTTCTCTCCTCTCCACACTGCCTTCTCTGCCTCCAAGTCCCAGTAACAGTTCCCTCCCCTTACACCTTAAGGCTTAGGGGTGGTACCAGCATTCAGTAGTTAGTAGCTCTGGGGTATTCCACACCCTTTGTGGTTTTCCTATACTCTGTCTACTCCTTTGTAAATGTATTTATTAAACTATCCCCAAATAACCCAGGGTTGATGGTGCCATTCCACAGTAAACGATTTAAATACCTAGCAAATTTACTAATATATAAAGAACAGAGACTATTCATAAGAAAGTGAAACTTTCATACTTGGGTTTTCTTATTAACTACTATCAAAAATAATAGCTAATGTTTACTGAGAGCTTATTCTATTCCAGAAATTGCTCTGAGGAATATACATCTGTTAGCTCATACAACCTTACAATTAAACCTGTGAAGATGATACAGCAATTATCCATGTATGCAAAGGAAGGTTAAGTGACTTGCTCATGTGACATTGTGATTTATAATAAGAAATATATATTTGTTCTTACCATATGATATCCCTTATATGTGGAATCTAAAATATGGCACAGGAGCTTCCCTGGTAGCACAGTGGTTAAGAATCTGCCTGCCAATGCCGGGGACCCTGCTTCGAGCCCTGGTCCAGGAAGATCCCACATGCCATGGAGCAACTAAGCCTGTGCGTCACAACGACTGAGCCTGCGCTCTAGAGCCCACGAGCCACAACTACTGAGCCCGTGTGCCACAACTACTGAAGCCCGCATGCCTAGAGCCCGTGCTCTGCAACAAGAGAAGCCACCACAACGAAAAGCCTGTGCACCGCAATGAAGAGTAGCCCCCGCTTACCATGACTAGAGAAAGCCTGTGCGCAGCAACAAAGACCCCACACAGCCAAAAATAAATTAAATAAATTAAAAAACAAAACGCGCGCGCGCGTGCGCGCACACACACACACACACACACACAAAGGTAAAAAAATAAAATAAAATATGGCACAAATGAACCTGTCTACAAAACAGGAACAGACTCACAGACATAGAGAATAGACTTGTGGTTGCCAAGGGAGAGGAGGGAGGGGGAGGAAAGGACTGGGAGTTTGGGGTGGGCAGATGCAAACTCTATATGTAGAATGCGTAAACAACAAGGTCCTACTGTATAGCACAGGGAAGTATATTCAATATCTTGTGATAAACCATAATGGAAAAGAACATTTAAAAAAATAATGTCTATATGTGTATAACTGAGTCACTTTGCTGTACAGCAATAATTAACACAACATTGTAAATCAACTATACTTCACTAAAAAATTACAATAATAATAATAATAAAATACCAATTAGCGTACAGCATTTAAAAAAATGAAATATATATTTAAGTCCCTGTTTCTGATACAGAGCTCCTAAAACTCTTAGAATTTCCTAAGTGATAAGAGCAATAAATGTTTGTTGATATTCATAAACAAACCTGTTTCAACCACACCTGAATTTATGTTAATGAGGTGACTTTTAGAAAGCAGTTATGAAAGGGGGCTGGTTGCCAAGGGAACCAAGCTTGTGGGTGGAGGGTTGGAACTTTCAGTCTTACCCCCCTGACCTCTGAAGAAGGAAGAGGGACTGGAGGTTGAGTTCAGTAACCAGTGGCCAGTGATTTAATCAGCTATGCCTATGTAATGAAGCCTCCACAAAAACCCAAAAGGATGGGGTTCAGAGAGCTTCCTGGCTGGAGAGAGTGGAATGCTCAGAGAGCACGGAAGCTCTATGCCCTTCCCCCGTACCTTGCCCTATGCATCTTCCATCTAGCTGTTCCTGAGTTATATTCTTTTATAATAAACCACTAATCTAATAAGTAAAATGTTTCTCTGAGTTCTGTGAACCATACTAGAAAATTAATCAAAACCAAGGAGGGGGTTTTTGGAACTTCCAATCTATATCTGGCAGATCAGAAGCACAGGTGACAAGCTGGACTTCCGATTGGTGTCTGAAGTTGGGGTGAGGGGGGTTAGTCTTGTAAGAGTGAGCCCTTAACCTGTGAGATCTGACACTGTCTCCAGTTAGATAGTGATACCGAAAACTTAATCTCTGTGCAGCAGTGCCGAATCAAATCTCTAAGACAGAGTTTTGGGTGAAGTAGAAAAGAATAGCTTTATTGCTTTGCCAGGCAAAGGGGGGACAGAGCGGGCTCGTGCCCTGAAAAACTATGTGTCCCAACCCGGAGGCATGGGAGAGGTGTGGAATTTGTTGAGGAGTTTTATAGCAATGGTTCAAGGACAGGTTTGCTGATAAGGATCAGGGTGTGTGCAGGACCTGTATTCCTTTAATCTGGCCTCCTGTAGAATCCTGATAAGCTTCCATGTTATCAAGCTGTGATCCTCTCTCAGGAACATCTTCCATTTGGTGGGGCTTTTAGTTCTGCAGAAGAGCTTACCTTTGTTGTTGTATGTGTCCCTTGAGGCAGAACCAGGACCCTGCCCCAAGGCTGCAGTATTGTTTCCTGACTGCTGCCCCCTTGTCTCTGCATCCCCTCCCTTCCCTGATTAGCAACTGTTTGAAAGGCTTTTGTGCCCAGGAGCCCCACAGGCTCCTGCTCGGTTTCAGTAGTGTCAGAGTTAAGTTGAGTTGTAGGACGCCCAGCTAGTATCGGAGACTTGCGTGGTGTGGGGAAAAAAACATGTCAGAATTTGCACCAAAATTGTACTCAGTGTCACACAACTAATAAGTGGCAGAGTTGGGATGTGAACCAAAGAAGTCTGACTCCTGAGCCCATCCTGGTAACAGAACAATACTGCCTTTACATACAAGAATGCTACAAGTGTAATTCATGGGAAAGGGTATGTGATTCAAATGGAAAATTACATTGATTGAAACTTCCTGAATGTCTGAAGTTGCTACATATTAAAATGAAACATATTGTCTTCAATTTTAGCAGAAAATATTTAGAAGATATAATGTTATTCAGGGGAAGGCCCTATGAGAAATGGTACTTGAGAAAAGGTAGATTGGGAAGGAAATTTGTGTTTATTGAGCACCTCCTCTCCTACCAAAAGGTTTACATACATGCATACAGACTTACATATATATTTCATTTATATAATCCTTATAAGAAAGCTGTGTGACAGCTGCTGCTGTTCTTATTTTATAGATGAAACAGGCCCAGACTGAGGTCACAGCGCCACAAGTCATTGACCTCCTTGGTTAAAATCTGTTGTCCGCCTCAGTCTCGGGTTGGCAGCCTTACTCCCAACACAGGACAACCTGGAAATTAAGGGTATATCACAAGACCTGCATGGAGCCCAGAATTCTGAAGTCATCATAAGACAGAATGAGATCATGATGACGACAAACATAACCACGACAAAAAACAAGCCATCTTTTGCCATATTTCCAGCTGGTTCTGTAGAATCTGGCTCTGCTCTCAGTATGAAATGGCCCTTACATCTAAAGCAGAAGTCAAGTCAGGCTCCTTCATTTTCATAACAAAATGGTAACTTTGCTAGCACAGTTGATATCTTCATTTAGCAATTTTACACATTCCTTACAGAGTCCAATTTTGAACCGCTAACTATCTGTTCTTGCCTTAAGTACAGTTTAGACAACCGATCATAGAAAAACTCAGATTAAGGAACATTAGTGATGTGTTACATTTAGTGATGCATTACATTTTTTTTTTCCTCTTAGTAGATGAATGCCCCCCCACTTTTCTTATGGGTACAGATCCTGGATCTCTCAGGCTTCTGACTACAGTGCAGGAGGAATAAAATGTCTTGCTATCTTCTCTCTGGGTGTTCTGCCTAATGAACCAAAGCATGGGTAAGGGATTTTTTTTCTTTTTCCAGTTTCATAAGCCATAGCATTAGGAGAAATTTCTCCCAGATTTTGGCAATAGCATATCTGCTCATCTTTATTCTTAGCTCTGTTTTTAGTTGTTATAATGTGTGAATATTTGTCAGAATATTTTTTGTGAGACATTAGGAGGATCAACAATCAGAGACACCTCTTTCAACTCCCCCATTACTTTTTCTCTCTTTTATTATAAACCTAAATGAAGAAAGTTAAGGAATAAGGGCAAAACTGGTACCAAGCAAGATATCATGTCCTATTATGATTTCTAAAATTGTCTTTTTTTGCTTCCTTTCTCCTATCATATGGGACAATTTGCCTATTTCTAGAGACTTCTAGATCATCTAGAGATATCTTATGTGGGCATTGCAGTTTTAATTAACAGATTATAGAGCTGAAAATTTTCATTTTCATTTCTTTAGCTCCTTTAACTCTGTTCTTAATAATAAGTTAGTATGTAATGGCCTTGTAATATATCAACTCAGTTCTATGATTAGCTACATAATTTGAAGGGCCCAATGCAAAATGAAGCTGTAGGACCTCTTGTTCAAAAATTTTAACAGCTTCAAGATGGCAACAGTAGAGCATTAAACCAAGCCCTTCTAAACATGAGACCCTGTGCAGTTGTATGGGCCACATGCCCATGAAGCCAGCCCTGCTCATTTTCCTAGAGTTATGTTCAATGCATTAACATATTTTAAATGTATGCTTTCTTGGGTTACTGTTAAGCAAGAGCTTATATGACAAATGGCCAAAAGGAAGCTTCTTGCCATGTGAAAGGCATTAATTCATACATTCAATTCCTTAAACAAACCGAAAAAAGACCCTAAACCTTTTTTTCTAGTGTTTAATGTTAGGAAAAATGCTCTTTCCAAACAAATGCATGTGCTTTCTTTCATTATTCGTTCCTTCATTTACAAATATTTACTGAGTAGTCACTCTCTGCAAGCATTGCTCCAGACGCTAGGATAGATCCACGAACAGTTGAACAGGGCAAAATCCTTGCCTTCGTAGAGTTTACAGTCAATGAGTGGAGTTATGAGCAATTTCCTAAGCTTTTCAGGGAAACTTTCAGTTCTCCTGAAGGCTGACAGTGTTTACAGCCTTTTCCTCCACTGTGTGTTAGCGCAGTTTGCACACTATATTAAAGAAGCAAATATTTAAAATTTTATTTTGGTGCACAGTAGGAGCGAAATGGGGAAACCACATTCTAACATAACAACCTCCCTGTACATCACAGAACTTTTTTTTTTTAATACAGAGTAGACTTAAAATTTGTATGAATTTAGATATGAATGAAAAACATGATTCTACATAACTCATTGCCTATAAATAATCAGGGTTTTGTGGGCAAGTTTTAGGCTTAGTCGCCTTCTGTCATGACCAGGCAGCAGTGTTAGGTCTAGTCCGTAATTAAATAAAAAAGAGGGAAAAGGAGCAAAAAAAATATCTAAACAAAGCTTTTTCATTGAATGTGAACACTAAATGGCAAAAGTAGAATATATTCACAGCTGACATTCTGAGATTTCAAAAGCCCATATTCCAACAAGTATACCTGAAATTCCTTGACCTGGCTACTGACCCAGGATAGTATTTATTGACAAAACAACAGTGCATGGTTACTAGGGGCTTTGAGCTTTGAAATCAGACATTTTGTCATTCTGATTCTTTATTGGAATGCCTGAACTTTCCCAAAATCAGGTCCTAGAGGGATGAAGAGGCAGAGCGCAGAGGGGTTTTTAGGGCAGTGTAACTACTGTGTATGATAATGGTGGATACATGTCATCATACATTTGTCCAAATTCATAGAATGTACAACACCAAGTGAACCTTAATGTAAACTATGGACTTTGGGTGATAATGATGTGTCAGTGCAGGTTCATCAATTATAACAAAGGTACCACTACAGTGCAAGATGCTGATAATGGGGGAGGCTATGCATATGCAGTGGCAAAGGGCATATGGGAAATCTCTCATGCCCAGTACTGCCGTGAACCTAAAACTGCCCTAAAAAATGAAATCTATTTTTTTAAAAAGCCCACATAACCCTCTCAATCCGCTATATCCTTAGCCCATACACCACTCTCATCTTTAGTTGGACTTTCAATAAAATACAGTTTGAGACTTTCTACCCAAACATAACAGGCCCAGATCAACTCTTTGAAATTTAAAATATCTCCTAATGGCTTAAAATATCTCAGAAGGTAAAGAAAACAGAGTCAGTAGAGAATGACAAGAAAGTGAATAGCTGGTAAGTGTTCCCTTTTTCAGACAATGTAAAAGTACAGATTATTGAGATAGCTCCTTAAATTACCACCATAAAATCCCTAGGAGTGGAGCTCAGTGGGAATCAGGAGAGCTTTTCAAGACTGGGCTTCATTGGGTTACAGTGTGTCTTAGCTTGGGCTGCCATTACAAAACACCGGACTGGGTGTTTTAAACAACAGATATTTATTTTTCTCACAGCTCTGGAGGCTGAGAAGTCCAAGATCAAGGTGCTGGCAAGGTAGGCTTCATTCTGAGATCTCTTCACTTGTAGGTGGCAGTGATCTTGCTGTGTGCTCACATGACCTCTTCTTTGTGCATACAGAGAGAGAGTGAGTACAAGCTCTCTAGTGTTTCTTCTTATAAGGTCACTAATCCAATCATGAGGGCCTCACCCTCATGACTTCATCTAAACCTAATTACCTCCCAAAGACACCAGCTCTAAGTACCATCCACACTGGGGGTAAGGATTTCAACATATGAATGAGGGTGGAGGGAAGCACACTTCAGCCCATAGCACCATTATTCAAAGTCTGATCTCTCAATCCTAGCCACAGAAGATAAAGAAGGGAACTTTGTTTATAAAGCTCTTATTCTATTCTGGTACTAAGTTAAGGGCTTCAGTGTATTTTTTCATTTCATGGAGTAAACCAAGAGGCTCAGAGAGGTGAAATCACTTTCTCCAAGTCACATAACTAGTAAACTTTGCAGATTCAAACTCTGTCCCTTTTGATCCTAGTGCTGTAGTCTTTCTGGTAGCCATTGGGGCCTTTCTTAAATTTCAGTATTTACTGTTTAGCTTATTTAAGAGTGATGAGGCCCAAAGAAAACAGGCACATACCTCCAAGGTCGCATGAAACCAATTTGAATCAGGAAGTCAGTGATTTTATTTCATAGAGGGAACTGTAGTTGGTCAAAGAGCATGTTTTTGTGTTTGCTCTTTAATCCATGAATGAGTTCAAGAAATTGATTTTTTTTTTTTTTTTACATTGCTTAGTTAACGTGAAGTCAGAGCAAAGGGATTTGGATGGTCTGCAAAGGTATTTCAATATTAGCTGTTGTTTAGCATTCTTATTCTGTTGACCTTGTGATTTTTTTCACGTCCCTTCACATCAGTATCATCTAGCTTAGGTAGGTAAGGACTATGTCGATCTAAATTATTACATACAGCCAATTATAGTAGCAAAAAGAAAGAAGAAAAAGGCAAAGAAGCTCAATAACTCTTCATCGTCTGGCCACATCACTCAGTTAACCTTCAAATACTTTGCTGCTAAGCCAGGAGAATCTACAAATGTTCTTCCTTGCACTTGGAACCAGCGGATCCAGCCTCCAAAATTCTTGCCCCTCTCCCACATTGACCCAGAACTCATCACTTCGTTGTAGTTCCCCTCCCCCACCCCATAGTAGTACAGGGGTTGATGATTTTTTTCTGAAAAGGGCCAGATAGTAAACACTTTAAACTTTACAGGCTCAATTGATCTCTGTTGCAACTATTCAACTGCCGTTGTAACCTGAAAGCAGCCACAGACAATATATAAATAAATGTGTGGCTGTGTGCCAATAAAATTGTATCCACAAAAAAATGATGGCATCCCAGATTTAGTCCACTAATAGTAGTTTTCCCGCTCCTGCACAAGTAAATAATGTAGTTTTTCCTGAAGATGGTATGATGAATAGAAGAGTGTTCATTTACAGTACACACTTCATAAAAAACTCAATTAAAGCCCCCACTGAAATTCTCATTGTTTTATCCCAGGGTCTGTTTCTGGCCTCCGGTAGCCCAACTCTCTTCTCTCTCTCCCTTTCCACCACAAATCTTTCAAAGGTCCCAGTATTCTCCAGAGCATTTCAATTCTTCCTCAAAGTTTACAGACCCCATTAAACCAATACCCATTGTCCTGTAAAAGCGGTTTGAGTGACTATTGTTATTAGAGTGTGTCCCGTGAAGGTCTCACCCCGTCCTCCAACATTGCATTAATGCAGTGTCCAATAATCACATGAAAAACTGTTCTATATCATTAATCAGCAGGGGATCACAAATTAAAAACTCAATCAGATATCACCACTGCACACTCACTGGAATAACTAACATTAAAAAAAAAATTGACAACACCAGTTGTTAGCAAGGACATTGCTAATGGGAGTGTAAAATTTTACAGCCACTTTGGAAAACTGTTTGGCAATTTTTAAATAAACATATATCTACCCTATGACCCAGCAATTGTACCCCTGTTATTTATCCAAGAGAAATGAAGGCATATGTCCACATAAAGACCTGTATATGCTTGTGCATAGCGGCTTCATTCATGATAGCCAAAAACTGGAAACAGGCTAGATGTTTATCAGTAGGAGAATGGATGAAGAAACTGTGTTATATTCACAACATGAAATAGTACTCAGCAATAAAAAAGGAATGACCTACTGCTATGGACTGAATGTATTCCCCCCAAATTCATCTCCTGAAGCCCTAATCCCCAGTGTGATGGTACTTGATAGTGAGGCCCTTGGGAGGTAGTCAGGTCATGAGTGGAGTCCTCATGAGTGGGATTAGTGTCTTATAAGAAGAGATACAAGAGAGATGTTCTCTCTTGACCATGTGAAGATACAGCAAGAAGGCAGCAGTCTATAAATTACAAAGAGGGTTCTCACCAGACACCACATCTGCTGGCACCTTGATCTTGGACTGGACTTCCCAGCCTCCAGATCTGTGAGAGAGATATTCGTTGTTTACACTACCCAGTCTATGGGATTTTTGTTATAGCAGCCCAACTAAGACGACTACTGATTTGTGCAACATGAATAGATGTCAAAGATATTATGCTAAGTGTAAGAAGCCAGATGAATTAAAGAGTACATACTGTATGATCCCTTTATATGAAATTCTAAATAGACAAAATTAACTTATGAAAATAGAAATCAGATTAGCAGTTCTTAGGTGGGATGTGTGGGGATTGACTGAGAAGGAGTGTGAGGGATCTTTCCAGAGGAATGGAAATACTGTGGGTCTTGATATGCACTTGCCTAAACTTATTGAACAGTAGTATACTTAAGGTCTGAATGCTTCATTATACATAAATTTTACCTCAATACAAAAATATTAAAAATAATGTAATTACTTGATATTTTAAAAGTCCCAAGATGACTGCTAGAGTTCCAACCATCACATCTGCATTCCAGGTAGGGAACACATGCCTGATGTCTGATCTTTTTTTCTTTTCTTTTTTTTTTTTTTTTTTTTTTTTTTTTTTAGTTTTTATTGGAGTATAGTTGC
Organism: Physeter macrocephalus; assembly: GCF_002837175.3. NCBI lineage: Eukaryota > Metazoa > Chordata > Mammalia > Artiodactyla > Physeteridae > Physeter > Physeter macrocephalus. The sequence goes on from NC_041234.1 coordinate 14,294,817, forward strand.
TTTACAATGTTGCATTAGTTTCTGCTGTACAGTAAAGTGAATCAGTTACACGTATACATATATCCACTCTTTTTTAGATTTCCTTCCCATTTAGGTCACCACAGATCACTGAGTAGAGTTCCCTGTGCTAAACAGTAAGTTCTCGCTAGTTATCTATTTTATACATTGTCTGATCATTCCTAAGGAGACGCGAAGTTCACCAAGAACTTCCATTTAATTCTCATTGGACAATCCTAGCTAGAAGTGGGAAGATTGGCACATGCACTATTTGGCCAAGCACCTTCCAGATAGAATAAAATCTGTATTTATACAAGAATAAGGGGAGAAAAGGGTATTGGCTATCCACTGGTACATTCAACCACACCACAAAAAAAAGTGCACGTGCACACACACACACACACACACACACACACACACACAATTTCTTACACAATTTTGGGGGATTCATGGGTCTTCACTGAATCCCATTTTATCTGAATTCTATATTAAAAACCAGTGGTCTAGGGAGTTTGACAACTAGTTATTATTAAACACAGTTAATGAAAAGTGCGTGGATGACAAATTCACATGGCAGTGGGCATTCACGAGATGCAAGAATATGCCATGCTTATCCGCCTGGAATAAATTGTATTGCCTATGTCTCCCAAAGGCTTCAATCCATTAAGTGTCTTGTTCTTAATTGAGCAGTATTTAATTCTTCTGCCATCTTAAATATATAATATGTGAATGGAGGAAGATAGGCCACTTCACGCAAGTGTACGTTCTGCTTACACACTTGAATTGATGACATTAGTTTGCAGGTGTCTCTACTTCAATTAATTGCATATTGACAACACGTGTAATTTAAACTCAGTACAAAACTGAAGTATTCAAATGATACTCTCTTCAATATAATTATTCCACATAAGTTGGAGTGCTGACAAGATGTTGTCCTTTACTTTTTTTTAAATAATAGCTTCAAGTATTTTCAAGATTAGATAACACAGAAAATGTCAACAAGATGTGACAAATATGAAATGAAAATAATGAGATTAAAACGTTATATCTTTATCTTATTTTTCCTCCATAGATTCACAAATGATTGTTCCTTATGAAATCATGTCACAGACACCCAATGCCCTGCATAGCTTTTTTTCAGCCTGATTTGAAGAACAAGAGAAAGTACCTTTAAAAAGTCCACATAAAGACACAGTATTTTTGCCGACCAGTAAGTTAGATGTTGATCTGTAAAAATATGCTGACTTCCTTTTATTGTAATAGCAAAGACAAAATGAAAATGATTCAGTTCAATGGAGGAAATACACCACTTATTCTATACACTGTATTTGAAGACTGACTTAAATGGCTTTACTTTTCTTATAAATCAACCTCTTGCCTGAGTAGATATTGAAAAGTAAATGCCTGTGTCCTTTCACTATACCCAGAATGTGAAAAATGTCATTTTATCATTGAGTCATTCACTGACACAGCACCACACTGCTAAATTAACATTTCACATCCAATGATAATAAACATCGTTCTATTTATTAAGCACCTAGTCAGTGGTGGGACCTTTACATACAACATTTCTGTTGTCGGCTGAATAATGGCTCCCTCAGATCCTCATCATTGGAACCTGTGAATGCTGCTTATATATGGCAAAGGGAGTTTTGCAGATTTGATTAAATTTAGGATCTTGAGATGGGGAGATTATCCTGGATGATCTGGGTGGATCCAGTGATATCAGAAGAGTCCTTATAAGAGAAAAGGAAATGTGACGATTCAACCAGAGAGAGATTTGAAGATGCTATGCTGCTCGAAGATAAAGAAAGAATCCACGAACCAGGGAAGGCAGTAAATTCTGGCACACTCTAGAAGCTGAAAGAGACAAGGAACAGATTCTCTCCTAGAACCTCCAGAAAGAACCAGGCCTGCCAACACCTTGACCTTAGTTAGCCCAGTGAAACTGATTTTGGACTTCTGGTCTCCAGAACTGTAAGAGAGTAAATTTGTGTTGTTTTAAGCCTCTACATTTATGGTAATTTATGACAGCAGCAATAGGATACTAATAGAATTTCTAATTTCAACACTACTGTGGAAGGATTATTACTAACACAGACACACACACACACACACACACACACTTATCAGATGAAGAAAATAAGACATGAAGAGAGGTTAAAAAAAATAACTAGGCAAATGTACACAGCTAGGGAATGACAGAAGTGTGCCATGTAGGCATGGCTTAATGCCCACAGATCATTCTTTATCATACGGGCTCATAGGAACCACCAAGGCACATTTTACTATGTCTTATACTAAAAGATTTTTCCCTCTGTTCAGAAAGAAAAAGAAGCAAATCGGTATCCCATGTTACATTCATTCTGAAGGACAGTATTCTAAACAATGAAGTGATTGAATCAAATGTTTGCAAGGACCTAGACTTTTTCCACAAGGGGGTTTTTATACACCAAATTAAACTCCTTTGTCCCTATAAGTAGGAGAAATATAGTTATAAAACAGCTATCAAGAATGGATGCTGCATGAAAACTCCCTGGAGATGGACTCTAAACCTAAGAGTTACCCCCATTCATGAAGTCATTGCACAGTTGTGGAGTCCAGCCTCTGCCTGGAGGTTTAATAATTTTATGAAGCTTCTTTGTAGTAAACATGTGATATGCTCCCCATCCAGATTTCATAAGTTTCCCTTTTGCTAGCTAAATCGAAATTCTAAAGGAATTTTCCAGAAACACATCATCTGGGGTTGTATTTTGTAATATTTGAGAAGTATTGAATTAAAAGATAGCTTCGTAAATCTTAAAAGCATAGAATGAAGCAAATAATGAAAAAGCAAAATATCTTATTTAACCATGATAATTGTATCTGCCCAATGTGTATTGTGGGGGCGGGGGGTGGGGGGATGTAATTATTTCAAAATCCCTGGAAGGTTCTAGATTCTGTGGGAGATGACCAGATCATTTGTGATTTGATCTTTACTCAACTGAAATTTTCTAATTTTGTCTACCAGAAAAATTTTGACAGTTTCAGTGGATGTGTTTCAATAAGCTATTGAAACATCAGCAAAGTAGATAGTTTTAAATGATTACAGGGAAAGTATTTCGATATTAGACTGGTAAAGCAGTGACATCTTGTGGTAAGAATTAGCAACAAAATCCCTAAAATTAGGAAAAGTTAAGGCAGGGAAGCTAAGTTAAACGGGAGGGGAAAAAAACCCCAAATAAAAAGCAAACCTTGATCTTTGTTCTTGAAGGTTAAATGAACTTTTCTCATTTGACTTTTGGCTGTGAGAAAAAATTCTGGGTTTCGGCCTTATAACTCTGTTTCCCATACCAATAGGGACAAAAGAGTTTAATTTAGAAAATTAAAAAACCCTTGTGGAAGTAGACCAGGACAATGCACATATTTCCTTCTTTAAACTCATTGTTTAAAACAAAAATATTTTACATTTGAAATTCATGTAACATGAGAAACTTTGATTTCTTTCTTTTCAACTTTAAATAAAAATAGAGGAAACAAGTGTTCCCCTTTAGTGCCTGTAATGGATGCTTTTGGCAATTTCACTCACGTTCCTTCTGCTGTGACCCCAGCGGTCACCTGCAACTTGGGTGGATAGTTATACAGTACGTGCCTTCTCTGCCTGAGATCTATTTCTGTCTGCAGAAATGAGTCCTGCCTGCAGGCTGGAAATGCCTAGAAGTTAACACTTCCATGAGCCACTTTCAATCAAGAGGGCAGGGCACAAAGGAATACCTTGGCTTTCTAAACCATCAGTGGGACAATTCTTAGTTGTGTTCTGCATGGTTTCTCAGGGGGTCCCAGAAGGATTGAACTCCAGTTTCCCACAGAAGTAACTTGCTCATGAATGTTCCTTTTCTTTTCCCAACTCCCTCACCAAGCCTCCTGGGGTCACCATCCAATAAACTACATGCACCCAAATCATTGTCTCAGGTACAGCTTTTGGAAGCATCCAAACGAATACAGTGATCTACCCATGCTGCATACACACGTGCATGTTTCAAAGGGAAAAAAAAATGAGTCCTAAGCATTTTTACTAGTTTTATTAGTAAAGCACCAAAATGAAAAAAAGCAAAGACAAGTCTAGCACGTTTTGGTTTTATTGCAACCATAAAGCCTTTCACAGCTGCTTGCAGCCCTGCTGCCATTCCCCCGCGGGCCTTCTCTTTGTGAGAATGGAAGTTCAACAAGGGGATCTGCCTCAGAAGGAAGGAGAGGACCTCCACTCCAGGGATTTTGTATCCGTTCTAACTCCCTGCAAGAAAACTTTACCTGGGTGCTAAAAGCTGGCTGAACCAATTCACTTGCTAATTGGTTAGGAAATAATATATTACGATTGTATACTTGACCCAAGAATTAGAAATTTATTTTACAAAACATTTATTCATTATGAGTTGTCTTTTGTTCTTTTTTAACATCGAATTTAATCAAGTATTTTTCTTCACTTTCAAGGGCGTGTGAGGGACAGAAAGACCAGTGAGTATCTCAATATTTTACACAAAACAGCTCCCAGTCCAGGATGTGATATACAAGAACAGGGGGGTTGCAGCTAGTCAACCCTTTGACCATTAATCACAGGTAAATTTCAACCCCTGGCTACAGCTTTGCATCAAGAGTCAATTTATTCCGACCTGATGGCAATGGAGGGGCAAAAAAAAGCTGTTTTATATTGGCATGTTGAAAATTACAAAATAAATCTCAAATGTATTCACCTGAACTCTTGGTCGCAAACAAATCAAATGTGCTAACTAGGGCATGTAACTAATAGTACTTTACACACCAAGTGATGCTGGTACAGTCATGTTTTTATTTCCCTTTAAAAGATATTTCAAGCCTATTTTTCACCTCCCCAAGTAGTAAATTCGTGAAGTGTACCAGTCATTAAACTAAAGAAAAAAGGATTTATCTGCCCCATGTTTTGGAATAAATGCCTTTTTTTAAAACCACCATATGTTCTAACATCTGATCCCCATCTTGAAATAAATGCATGTCTCCTCCTTCATTGCATTTCTGAGTCCCAAAGTATCCTTGTATCTTTAGCTATAATAATATTAATAGTGAGACCTTCTGCCTCGTATTTTACATATACTATTTTATTTAATGCCTATAATACTGTGATATAGTTATGATTACATACATTTTATGGCTGAGAATACTGAATCTTTCGGGAGGTTGCCCAAATTCTGATCTGTCTGACTGAAAAACTCAAGATCTTATCTGTGGTATCAGCCAGCTATTGTTGTATAATAAGCAATCACAATATCTCAGTGGCATCCAACTCTAAACATTATTTCTCATGTGTCTACATTAGCTGGGGTGGCTCAGATGATCTTATTTGGGCTTAACAACGTGGTTCCAGGCTGCGGGTTGGATCCAGATCTGCTCCACACGTCTCTCAGCCTCCTTGGATCAACAGACTAGCTGGACCACGGACTTCTGACGAAGATGACAGAAGTGCAGAGGGTAAGTGAAACACACGAGGTCTCATGAGGCCTAAACTTGAAACTGGTACAGAGTTGTTTCCACCCCCATCCCACTGATCAAACCATTTCATGTGGCCAAGCTCAAAGTTAAGGAGCATGGCAGTATATCCCTGTTTCAGTGCAAGGACATGGAAAGTTACATGGCAAAGAGTGTGGATACAGGAAAGAGTGAAAAATTGGAAACAAGAATTCAACATATTTAATTTTTTTTTAAATGGGATGTCAGATGGAAACCTATTTCACCAGAGTTTTAAAAATAAAAAGGGGCCTTCCCTGGTGGCGCAGTGGTTAAGAATCTGCCTGCCAATGCAGGGGACACAGGTTCGATCCCTGGTCCGGGAAGATCCCCCATGCCGCAGAGCAGCTAAGCTGGTGCGCCACAACTACCGAGCCTGCGCTCTAGAGCGCGTGAGCCACAACTACTGAAGCCCCCGCACCTAGAGCCCATGCTCTACGACAAGAGAAGCCACCGCAATGAGAAGCCCACACACTGCAACAAAGACCCAAAGCAGCCAAAAATAAAAAATAATAATAATAATTTAAAAATAAAAAGGATATTGTTTTGTCAAAAAAAGAATTCAGCATATTTCACTTGCTATGTCAGTAGGCTTCCATAGTAGTATAATCTTTCAAAAGTAATTTGAGTTGTATGTGTTTGTAGTGAGGTAAGGAATGAGCTATCATTCTGATACACTCAGGGGTGCTGAAAGAATATCAAATGTGATCAATTAAACAAGACACAGGTGATATATCTTTAAGTTCTGAAAACCTGACGTCTGGCATCGTTGGCCGGGCCCATCATAGGTGAACTCATGAAGCAGGCAAATTTGTCTTTGACACTCCTTAATCTCACTTCTAATCATCCCCACTTTCATGCCTGTCTTATCTATTTCTCCGGTCTCCCTAACAAAATGTTTCATCCCTGTAGCCCACTCTCTGTAAACCCTACCCACTGCATTTCAAGGCTTAGCTCTCTGATAACTAACACCCCAGAAACAGTGACAGCTGAATAGGTTTTTGCTTAAAGACATCTACATTTTAATTGGGGATTCCTGGGCACAGGGCGTGTGAGCTTAAATAGCAGTTGCCAAAAAAGTTTTTGGCAATAAAACTATTTTATCTTTAAATAAACTTAATTTAAAACCCAATTTATTAAAAGATGATAGTGGTACTATTATCCTATTAATTACTCAAATAACATTAGTATACTTTTTAATAGTCAACTATTATTAGTTCATGTGGGGGGGCAGGAAAGAGACAAACCCACTTGTTCTCTTGGTCTCTCCCTCATATCACCTTGGTGACCTCTGAAGATCTTCCACAAAATCCCCAAGTACTGAGGAACACAGTTTGGAAACCCAAAACATAAACTCTCATGTCAGGAATGTGTAGTAGATCCTCTCATCTTTTTTATTTTATTGTATTGGAGTATAGTTGCTTTATAATGTTGTGTTAGTTTCAGGTATACAGCAAAGTGATTCACTTATACATACACATATATATATTCTTTTTCAGATTCTTTTCTCATTTAGGTTATGACAGACTATTGAGTAGAGTTCCCTGTGCTATACAGTAGGTCCTTGTTGGTTATCTACCTTATATATAGTAGTGTGTATGTTAATCTCAAGCTCCTGGTTTATCCCTCCCCACCACGTTTCCCCTTTGGTAACCATAAGTTTGTTTTCAAAGTCTGTGAGTCTGTTTCTGTTCTGTAAACAAGGTCATTTATATGAGTTTTTTAAAAATTAGATTCCACATATGAGTGATATATGATATTTGTCTTTCTCTGTCTGACTTACTTCACGTAGTATGATAATCTCTAGATCCATCCACCTTGCTGCAAATGGCATTATTTCATTCTTTTTTATGGCTGAGTAATATTCCATTGTGTATACATACCACATCTTCTTTATCCATTCATCTGTCAGTAGACATTTAGGTTGCTTCCATGTCCTGGCTATTGTAAATAGTGCTACAATGAACATTGGGGTGCATGTACCTTTTTGAATTATGGTTTTCTCTGGGTATATGCCCAGGAGTGGGATTGTTGAATCATATGGTAACTCTATTTTTGCAGCTCAATATCACAAAAACAACCCAATCAAAAAATAGGAAGAAGATCTAAATAGACATTTCTCCAAAGAAGACAGATGACCAAAAAGCACATGAAAAGATGCTCACCATCAGTAGTTATTAGAGAAATGCAAATCAAAACTACAATGAGGTATTACCTCACACTGGTCAGAATCGCCATCATCAAAAAGTCTACAAATAACAAATGCTGAAGAGAGTGTGGAGAAAAGGAAACCCTCCTACACTGTCGCCAATAAGCACATGAAGAGATGCTCAACATTTCTAATTTTTAGAGGAATGCAAATCAAAATTACAATGAGCTATCACCTCACACTGGTCAGAATCGCCATCATCAAAAAGTCTACAAATAACAAATGCTGAAGAGAGTGTGGAGAAAAGGAAACCCTCCTACACTGTCGGTGGGAATGTCAATTGGTACAGCCACTGTGGAGAACAGTATGGAGGTTCCTTAAAAGACTAAAAATAGAGTTACCGTATGATCCTCTCATCTTTCAAATCACACTGAGTCTCCCACAACCTCTGTGAAAGCAAAAAGCTATCTTGGTCCCAGGGCCTCTATGACGTGATCTGAGATGCATGTGAAATTTTCTTTCCCTTTGATCTAGGGCATTTTCATGTTCAGGAGCCCTTTTAAAAGTGTAAAATCTCTTGAGGTCAATAATCCATCAGTCCATTAATACTTGAGCTTTACTAGGGTTTGGGGGGTGGCCTGTAGACAGTACATGCAAATGGAGTAAGAGCTGTGAGACATATGTCCAAGGGGCATGGTGCAGGGGGTCAGAAGAAGCTCTGCAAAAAAGTGAGCAGGGAAAAAAAAGGGAGATGAAAGTGGAAAGGTGAGGTGAGTTCAAAACAGACTCAAGTCTTGTCCGAGAAACACTTTTTCACTAAGCGAGCTCCAGCAAGTGCCACGTAGTGATTATTTTCTCTGAACACAGAGCCCTTAGGAAGTTCACTTCCCTCTCCTTCTGTGGGGAAAACCCAAGTAAGTGGGCTTCCTTCGGATTCTACTCTTATTGTGGGATTTGCTAAAATTCTGATTGATCCTGAGCTCAGAACATGCACTTCAGACAATATAGTTTTGGAATGAATTGCCCAAGCAAGAACAGCCTCAGAATTATTTGTTTCATGTTTTTTTCTAGTTGCTGGAGAGGAGAAATAGGACAAAATGGGCGTAGATGGGGGTTATCTCATAGTTGCGTTACATCTTCTAAAGTCTGTCATACATTAAGTAATCAATTATGCTTCACGAAGAGTAAAAAGATGCAGAAGTCATTGAATTCCTATAGGATTATTTGGACTAAGAATACACTACCAAGTGACGAGTGGTTGCTGAAAAGGTACAGATTCATAAAACATGAAAAGAATTTGATGTTTCCTACAAAATTCCTCAGGACTTCACTGGGAGCTTCCAGTATATTTGTTTAACTCAATTCAGCAAATTTAATTATCGCCTATTTTTTTTTTAACATGTTAGGTGCTGGAAAGGCAAAGATAAATAGGACATTCCCTCAGCTCTCAACATGCTCAAAGTCTAAGTGAGAAAGACAGAGATGTAAATGACTACATTACTGTGTAATAAGTACTATCTTTGAAGTATAAAGAGAGTGGTATGGAAGTAAGCAGGGAAGGAATGATCTTGTGTCTGGCTGTCGGGGGAGGGAAAAGGACAGGTCAGGAGAGGTTCTGTAGCTAAGGTGGGCCTTGAAAACTTAAAGACTTAAAGCTGGAGAAAGGCATGATTCGATCAGGTTTCTCAGTAAAGCACTCAGGCAGGGACAAAAGGTGCCCAAACTAATTAAGAGGTTCTTACAATCGGTCAACAGCTATTTAAAAAGACCAAATAAAATGTGGAGTTTGTGGACAGAGGAGGGATTTCTTCCAGGTGACCGCAGGAGGTAGAAATAATGAAAACTCAGTACTCAAACAAGAGGTATATAAAAGACAACCACTTGTTCACATATATGAGAAAGCTAAAATTTTCCAATTCCTAAGATGCATTATGATAGTTGTCATGCTGACAAATGTTCCCTCTAACTAAGAAAGAAGCCAAGAACTCCTTTTTCAGGACTAGTGAAGCAGCTACTAGGGACAAGACAAGAAAGTCATTTGTGTTTTTTTTGGTATCTACTTTTCCTGTTTCTTCATTCATGTATCCATCAGATAGTCTCTCAGTGCTACTCTATGCTCGGTAGGGTTCTGACTTTGTGGTACGTATCTCTGAAATGGTAAGAAAATACCAATGACCTCCATCACATGGTTACAATAAAAAAGCATAATAGGGCTTCCCTGGTGGCACAGTGGTTAAGAATCTGCCTGCCAATGCAGGGTACACGGGTTCGAGCCCTGGTCCGGGAAGATCCCACATGCCGCGGAGCAACTAAGTCCGTGCGCCACAACTACTGAGCCTGCGCTCTAGAGCCCGTGAGCCACAGCTACTGAGCCTGCGCTCTAGAGCCCGTGAGCCACAGCTACTGAGCCTGCGCTCTAGAGCCCGTGAGCCACAGCTACTGAGCCTGCGCTCTAGAGCCCGTGAGCCACAGCTACTGAGCCTGCGCTCTAGAGCCCGTGAGCCACAACTACTGAAGCCCACGTGCCTAGAGCCCGTGCTCCGCAACAAGAGAAGCCACCGCAATGAGAAGCCCGCACACAAGGAGGAGTAGCCCCCACTTGCAGCAACTAGAGAATGCCCGCGTGCAGCAACGAAGACGCAATGCAGCCAAAAATAAATAAATAAATAAAAATTTTTTTAAAAAGCATAATAAATATTTTGTCATATTCTCCAGGATTTTCCCCATTTTCATTTTCTGCAGTTCAGAGCACTCTTCAGTTCCATCAGAAGTGAGAATATGTTTCATTTCTTAGAAGAGCTTATGAATTGAGTTTTTTCCCCTCCTGGTCCCTTAGTGGAGAAAAATATTTTTTAATGAATAAACAAAATGTGGGATTAGATTCATACACTCAGAATAAAATAACTGGGTAAAAGACCTGGGAAATTATGGCAGATCATGGTACAAGTGAGTGGTCGTTAATACCACCACTGTTAAGTAGTGGGACACACTTCCATCCACAGAAAGAGAGCTGAATCCCCAAATCCACCAGAAATAAAATTAAAATGTGACCCAATATGTCAAAACCCAGTGAACATTTTTACGACCCATCAATTGTATCATTGCAAGTCGTTCAAGAGAAGATTTTGATGAACATCAATTTCTACATCAAGAAAAATAAATGAGCCCCCATTTCTTTCCTTCTCTTTGTTCTCACCTTCAAGTTGTTAAGGTCTTTAAGAAGAATAAAAGATGACACTTACTTCAGTAGCTCACAAATCAGACTTAACTGTTCCTGTGTCAGTTTGAGTTTAGAAAAGATTCCTTTCATCTAACAGCCCTCTCAGGTACAGTACTACAGTGGGGTACTATGTCACCTCCAGAAATGTTTTATATTGTATCCATCTAAATTTTAAAATATTAGAGAGCTCTGCCTTCTATCTCTCTGCTTTAAAAACAGCTCTTGGGCTTCCCTGGTGGCGCAGTGGTTGAGAGTCTGCCTGCCGATGCAGGGGACACGGGTTCGTGCCCCGGTCTGGGAAGATCCCACATGCCGCGGAGCGGCTGGGCCCGTGAGCCATGGCCACTGAGCCTGCGCGTCCGGAGCCTGTGCTCTGCAACGGGAGAGGCCACAACAGTGAGAGGCCCGCGTACCGCAAAAAAAACAAAAATAAACAAAAAAAAAAAAAACCAGCTCTCAACAATGCCGTAGTAGCACAAAGAACAAAGAAAGATGTTTCCGTATTCATTAACTACCTACAATCCTAAATTAAGTTAGTGTTTAGAAGGGGGCTCAAAACAGAGGTCAAAATGAACACGCACAAGTATTCTCTAATTTTCCAGTCACCAAAAGAGAAATAATCCAAACCTAAGATTTAATCACTTTTCATTCAAAAAAGCATATACTGAATGTAAGGGGCCCTTGTGAGGATTACACATATAGATAACCCCTTTCCTCAGAGAACTCCCAATCTAGCAGGGGCAATGAGATGTACACAAATAATATAAATGTACAAAATAATAAGATACCTGTCTTAGTTTTCAAAAGTGCCAGCAATGCTCAGGAAAAGAAGGGGTAACTTCAGAACTAACCAGGACTTGGCTTCCCTGGTGGCACAGTGGTTAAGAATCCACCTGCCTGTGCAGGGGACACGGGTTCGATCCCTGTCCCGGGAAGATCCCACATGCCATGGGGCAACTAAGCCCGTGCGCCACAACTACTGAGCCTGCACTCTAGAGCCCGCGAGCCACAACTACTGAAGCCCGCGTGCCACAACTACTGAAGCCTGTATGCCTAGAGCCTGTGCACTGCAACAAGAGAAGCCACGACAATGAGAAGACCGAGCATCGCAATGAAGAGTAGCCCCCGCTCGCTGCAACTAGAAGAAAGCCCGCACGCAGAAATGAAGACCCGACGCAGCCAAAGATAAATAAATTTATTAAAAAGAAAAAACAACTAACCAGGACTGGGAATGTGAGGGCATTCTAGTCACAGCACATGGAATAAACATAGGACCAAGGGTCTTCAAGAAGGGGCAAAGAGTCCGGTTCCCCTAGGAATGAAGAGAGAGCAGTGGGAGAAAGTCTGAAAAGCTAAGTGTAGAACAAATAATGGGTAAACTTGAGTGTCAGGTTGAAGAATGTGGATTTGTATAAGATAATTAATAAGAACACTTCAAAGTGAGGAAATTACATGATGTCAGTTGCATTTTAGATTAACTTGGAAGTGATGTGAGGCTGTAATAGAGGAGAGAGAGGCTTCAGATCGACACTAACAAGATGGCTATTATAATAGCCCAGTAATGAAACTTCAAACCAGGGCATCAGCAAGGGGAATGGAAAGGAGGGTCCAAATTCAAGAGATATAAAGAGACATAATGACTTCCAGTATAAAGTTCTACGTGTAAGGAGCTTGGAAGTCACCACTTCATCCTAAGAACAAGAGAAAAGCTGAGCAGACTAAAATGTAAATGACTACTCTTGGATTCATAAGAGAGAAGAGGACACAGGGCAAATCACTGCCCTCAAGATTGAAGAGACAGACCAGTGAATGCAGGAAGTCACAGCTTATTGGAGCAGAGACTCACAAGTGGAAACTACCATGAGAACTGGTGCCAGGGTAAAAAAAACCTGACCTGTAATTGATGAATTGATGGAGGCTCAGTGGGCAACTCTGAGAGTTAAAACTCCAGAGAAACCAAATCATAAGAGGGCCACCACAATATTATGAGATTTACCTCCAGGAGCTAGACCAGGTTCACACAGTAAATATTGAGAAAAATCCCCTCCCTTACCCTGCTTCTGGCAGAGGAAGGGGGAAAGGAATCATTTTGAAATATGCCAGAGCAATCATTCTTCTTAACAAGCCCTTTCCTCAGTAGAAAGAAACTAGTTAACCAGAGCCTAACTGATGTGGGGGAGGGAAGTACCCAACTCTAGCTGGCTCAAGCCTTCCACATGGGAGAAGGAAAATACCCAACTCCAACCCACTCCTGTCCCACCTAAGGGGAGAGAAAAAAGTGAGAAACATTTTTGAAGTTCACAGTCCAGAGACACAAGCTCGCTAAACGACAGACCTAATCATAGAACCATAGAATGCTTTCCCATCCAAGGTCTGTGGGACAACTACCAAAGGTCTAACATATACATAATGCCAGAAGGAGAAGAAAGAGAGAAAGGAACAGAAGAAATATGTGAAACAATATTAAATGAGATTTTTCCCAAATTAATGTCAAACACCAAACCACAGATCCAGGAAGCTCAGAGAACACGAAGCAGAATAAATGCAAAAAAACTACACCTGGGTATATCATCTTCAAACTACACAATATCAGAGAGAAAGGCATGAAAGAAGCCAGAGGGAAAATATAACTTACCCACAGAGGAACAAAGGTAAGAATTACATCCAGCTTCTCCTCAGAAGCCATACACACAAGAAGAGAGTGGAGTAAAACATTTAAAGCATTGAGAGAAAAAACAAACCTAGAATTCTGTATCCTGCCAAATTATCCTCTAAAAATTAGGTAGAAATGGATTTTCTTAGACAAACAAAACTTGAGGGAATGTGTTGCCAGTAGACCTGCCTTGCAAAAAATGTTTTTAAAAAAGTTTTTTAGAGAGAAGGAAAATAATACAGGTCAGAAACTCAGATCTACGTAAAGAAAGAAAAAGCATTAAAGAAGGAATAAGTGAAGGTAAAATTTAAAACTTTCTTTTTAAAAAATATTTATTTGTTTTTATTTTTGGCTGTGTTGGGTCTTCTTGCTGCACATGGGCTTTCTCTAGTTGAGGCAAGTGGGGGCTACTCTTTTTTGCGGTGCGCAGACTTCTCATTGTCGTGGCTTCTCTTGTTGCAGATCATGGGCTCTAGAGCGCAGGCTCAGTAGTTGTGGCACACGGGCTTAGTTGATCTGCAGCATGTGGGATCTTCCTGGGCCAGGGATCGAACCCGTATCCCCTGCATTGGCAGGTGGATTCTTAACCACTGTGCCACCAGGGAAGCCCAAAACTTTCTTGTCTTATTCTTAATTGCTCCAACAGGTAACAGTTTGTTCAAAATAATACCTATATAGCAACATATATATGCATATATGAAATAAATGAGAGCAATGATACAAGGGACAGAAGGGAGGAATTAGGATTAATTTGTTATTATAAAGTACTAACACTACCCTTGAAGTAGTATAGTGTAATTTGAAAATAGACTTGGATTAGTTGAAAACATATGCTGCACACTGTAGGGCAACCACTAAAAAAGTTTTAAAAAGAAGTATAACTGATATGCTAAGAGAGGAGAGAAAAGCGAATCATATAAAATACTCAATTAAAACCACAAAAGGAAGAAAAAGAAGACAGAAATAAGAACAGAAGCAACAAGTAGAAAACAGTAATTAATCTGGTAGGTATTAGTCCAACTATGTCAGTAATTACTTTGAATGTCATTGGATATAAATGAACCTCTTTAAAGACAGAGACGTATATTTTGTCTACAAGAAACTCACTTTAAATATAAAGATACATGTAGATTAAATGAGTAAAGGGGGTCAACAGCATGGTGATGGATGGAAACTAAACTTTTGGTGGTGAGTACGCTGTAGTGTATGCTATACAGAAGTCAGAATACACACATGAAACTTATATAATGTTATAAACCAATAAAATTTTCAATTAAAAGTTTTTTACACAAAACAAACAAAACCCAAATGGGGAATTCCCTGGTGGTCCAGTGATTAGGACTCTGCGCTTTCACTGTTGAGGGTGCGGGTTCAAGCCCTGGTTGGGGAACTAAGATCCCATAAGCCGTGCGACAAGGCCAAAAATTTAAAAAACAAACAAAGAAAGAAAGAAAGAAAGAAAAAGAACGTCAAACAAAAAAAAAAAAAACAAAAAATACCCCAAAAAACAAAAAAATAAATAAATAAAAATGAAAAACCTAAATGGATGGAGGAAAATATACCATGCTAACACTAATCAAAAGAAAGCAGGAATAGCTATGTTAATTTCTGGTAAAGAAGACTTCACAGTAAGGAAAGCTATCAGAAATAAAGGCATTACATAATGATAAAGAAGTCAATTCTGTAAGAAGACATAACAATTCTTTTTTTTTTTAATTTTATTGAAGTATACTTGATTTACAGTGTTGTGTTAATTTCTTCTGTACAGCAAAGTGACTCAGTTATACATATATATATTATTTTTCATATTCTTTTCCGTTATGGTTTGTCACAGGATATTGAATATAGTTCCCCGTTCTGTACAATAGGACCTTGTTGTTTATCCATCCTATCTATATAATAGTTTGCCTCTGTTAATCCCAAACTCCCAATTCTTCCCTCTCCTACCCCTCTTCGCCCTTGGCAACCACAAGTCTGTTCTCTATATCTGTAAGTCTGTTTTTGTTTTGTAGATATGTTGATTTGTGTCATGTTTTAGATTTCACATATAAGTGATATCATATGGTATTTGTCTTTCTCTTTCTGACTTACTTTGCTTAGTATGATAATCTCTAGGTTTATCCATGTTACTGCAAATGGCATTATTTCATTCTTTTTTATGGCTGAGTAATATTCCATTGTGTGTGTGTGTGTGTGTGTGTGCACGCACGCGTGCGTGTATGCATGTGTGCGTGCATACCACATCCTCTTTATCCATTCACCTGTTGATGGATATTTAGGTTGTTTCCATGTCTTGGCTATTGTAAATAGTGCTGCTGTGAACATAGGGGTCCATATATCTTTTCTAATTACAGTTTTTTGGGGGTATATGCCCAGGAATGGGATGGCTGGATCATATGGCAACTCTCTTTTTAGTTTTCTGAGGAAGGACCGTACTGTTATCCATAGTGGCTGCACCAGTTTACATTCCCACCAACAGTGTAGGAGGGTTCCCTTTTCTCCACCCCTCTCCAGCATTTATTTGTAGACTTTTTAATGATGGCCATTCTGACCAGTGTGAGGTGGTACCTCATTGTAGTTTTGATTTGCATTTCTCTAATAATTAGCGATGTTGAGCATCTTTTCATGTGCCTATTAGCCATCTGTATGTCTTCTTTGGAGAAATGTCTATTTAGGTCTTCTGCCCGTTTTTCGATTAGGTTGTTTATTTTTTTGTTGTTGAGTTGTATGAGTTGTTTGTATACCTTGGAAATTAAGCCCTTACTGGTCGCATCATTGGCAAATATTTTCTCCCAGTCTGTAGGTTGTCTTTTTGTTTTGTTTATGGTTATGGTTTGCAACCCAACTTTTGGGTTGCAAAAGTTTGTCAGTTTGATTAGGTCCCATCTGTTTATGTTTGCTTTTATTTCCATTGCCATGGGATACTGACCTAAGAAAACATTGGTACGATTTGACATAACAATTCTTAATGTGCCTAACAACAGAGTGTCAAACTACATGAGGCAAAAACTGATAGAACTGCAAGGAGAAATAGATGAATCCATTACCATAGTTGGAGACTGACACCCCTCTCTCAGAAATGAACAAATCGAGCAGGCAGAAAAATCGGTAAAGATATACATGGTTGAACTCAATAAAGCCATCAATCAACTGGATATGATTGACATGTAAGACTACTTCATCCAACAACAGCAGAATTCGTATTTTTCCTCAAGCTCACATGGACCATTCACCAAGACAGACCATATTCTGGGCCATAAAACACATCTTAACAAATTTAAAAGAATAGAAATCATCAATGTCTGCTTTCAGGCCACAGTGAAATTAAACTAGAAATCCATAACAAAAGATAACTGGAAAATCCTAAAATATGTGGAAATTAAGCAAGACACTTCTAAATAATACATGGGTCAAAGAAGAAATCTCAAGAGACATTTCAAAATATTTCAACTAAATGAAAATGAAAAACGACTTATCAAAATTGTGGAATGTAATGAAAACAGTGCTTAGGGGGATATTCATAGCATTGAATGCATATGTTAGAAAAGAAGGATCTGAATTCAGTAATCTAAGTTTCCACCCATAGAATGTATAACGCTAAGAGTGAACTCTAAGGTAAACTATATACTTTAGGTGATTATGATGTATCAGTGTAGGTTAGTCCTTGGTAAAAAAAAAAAAAAGAAAAAGAAAAAAGTACCATTTTGGTGAGTGATATCGATAATGGGAGAGACTATAAATGTGTGAGGTCAGGGGATATATGAGCAATCTCATTACCTGCCTCTCAACTTTGTTGTAAACCTAAGACTGATCTTAAAAAAATAAAGTCTTTTAAAAAGAAAGACATAATGTCTGGGGTTTCATAAGTGCTGGGGTAAGAAGAATAAATGGGTACAGACAAATAGGAATTAGCAGTGCAGTCTGTGTGACTGGGAAAATGGTGTGGCATTAATACAAATTAGAAGCCAAGAAAGTAGGACATATGAAAAAGGAGAGATAATTAGATCAGGATTACAGTAGGTTGAATTTGAGGCCCTGATGGAACAATCATCTTGGAAATCCCAGTCAAGTGCAGTGGCATGAATTTCAGTAGACCCATTCAGTTTTGTGCTTTCTTCTTGTTTGTGAGCAGAAACTCTAGACAATAGAGTTTATCACAGGCTGGATATTGTCACCCACCCTATGAATGAGACTCATCTGGAATGAAATCAGGACCTCACTGAGGAACAAGACCTATCTGGAATGAGGTAAAGAAGAATGAGTATTTCAGATTACTAGCACAATACAGCGGTATTGAAATGGCTGGTCTTGGAACCTAGGGCAAGATAGAAGGAACAGACCTTGTGGTTTATTTCCCTATATCAAACCTCCTCATTTCCCCTGATTTCCATGGCTTTTTCTTTATTTGTTACCTAGAATTGCTACATCTTTTTCTTCAAGCTTTTCAGAACTATTCTAGTCTCTCACCCTGCCACTAACCCTTATAGATCAGTATACCCAGTGGCATAATTCAATAGGGTTTCCAAAATGCAGTGTTTAAAATGAGCTTTTTAAAAAAGTCCCTTTTTTCAGACTGAGGAATAGAATAAAAATTTGGCAAGTTAGCAAAGCAAGATTTACCCTCCACCAAATCACTACCACAGGAAGAGAAGAAGAAGGGGGTGAAGCAGGAGGAGGGGGAGGAGAAGGAAGAAGAGGAGGATGAAAAATGAAGAACAAGAATAAGAAGGGAAGGAAGGGAGGAAGGGAGGAGGAAAGGACAGAAGAAAGAGGAAGGAAAGAAAGTTTTGATTGGATCCATTGAGGTGCAGTAGAATCAAATAAAGATGATTGTTTTCAGTATCCAAGACAATATGGAGGCAAGAAATTCAGATGTGCCAGTCCTCATCACTCATCAGTCAAATAAAGCTACACTCATTCATTCTGCTTCAGACATATACACCCTACTTAGGTCTATTAGAAGTAGAAAACAAAGTCAAAAGTAGAGAGGATCTTGAGTCCTGAAAAAATTGTATTAATTCAAGATTTGCTTTGTATTAAATACATGAACTAGAACATCTTATTTTCCTTTCGAGCCTTAATTTTCTTATGTATAAAATAGTAATACAGTAATAATATTCACCTTATGGTGTTACTTTAAATTAAAACATGTACATGTATGTGTGCTCATGCATCACCCATCATAGAACTCAACAAAGTCTCAATAACTTCTACTTTACTTCCTTACAGAATTACTGTCAGAATTAAGTGAAATAGTGTGTTTAGAGGCACCTGGAAAGCAGTAGGTTAGCTTGACAAATTTACAAATTAATAAATTGATGCTTGAAAAAATAGCTATAGCTATGTATATATTCTCATGATTCTTTCTAAGTCAACATTGAGAATGAACTTACTTTATTTTACTGGATAATACCTTGTAGCGTTATTGAAGTTCTAAATATTCTATCTGCTAAAATAAAATTGTGGTACATCCCCTTGAATATCTTCAATCACTATACAACATCATCTAACTGTGCTGCATAACTTTTAGATGCGAGCCATATTTTACTTTGAGACTCTGCTTACTGAGAGAGAAAATGCAGTGTTGATTAGCTTACTAAGCCCCACTAGATTTCCACAGTAATTGTCTTCTACTCTACATTTTAGTTGTATGAATGTGGCCTTAATCTGTATCTAGTTGACCTCCATAATTTAGATTAAAATTGTTCCTAACCTGTGAATCTCTGACCTCTTGTGGTAGTTAACTACAAAAGGTCTTCATGTTCATATACACACAGAATGTTAATTTCTCATTAACTAAATAATATGTCCCATGAATATTTGTGCTAATATTTTTAATATTATTTGCTCCTGGGAATTAGTAAAATAAAATATCATCTCAAAGCATTTATATTAGAAGAGGCTTTTACTTTCAAGTAAGAGAAACCCAATTCAAGCTAAAAATTATATGTAGAGGTTCATATATCTGAGTAAATTCAGGCATGAATAGTTCTAGGGGCCCAAACCATGAAAATGATACTCCATCTCTTTAAATATTTCAGCTTTATCCCCTGTCATTGAGCTTTATTCTCATGCGTACTTTGTTATTGTGAAGATGGTCGCCAACAGCTAAAGGCTTATATAGGCAAATCCCAACAGTCCAGGGGAAAAGGGACTGTCTCACTCTCAACAATCCCAACAAATGTTCAAAGACTATCTCAAATTGGGTTAGTCCATGCCCATCCTGGAAGTAATTAGTGTGGCCAAGGAAATGGGATGCTCTGATTGGCCAGGCCTGAGTCACATGCCCACCCCTGGAGATAAGAATTGAATCAAAATCATCCAGAATGAATGGATTGAGAGTAGAAAAGGAGGATGGTTCACCATAGGAAAACTGGGGTATTGGGACCTCAGTAAACGGAAGGGATGCTGACCAGTAAAAATAACAGATGACCATTATAAGCATTATGGAATCCATAGTGGTAATTTGCAGTAATGCATTTTCTCAACCTGTGTGGATTATACAGTGTTCTGATGCTTAAAAAGGGGTCCTTGCATTTGAAAAGTTTGAGAATCTCTAATCAGTTTTTTTTTGCTTTAGGAGTATATGGACTGATATTGATGGAATATATGGGTGAGTAAAGATTTTGTCTCTCAATTTAGGTGATTAGTGTGTCAAATATGATGCCTTAGATGGCTGCTTTGGAACTTCTTGTGCCTATAAGTCACTAGCTTAGTGAGTTTTCTTGGCTCATTAGATAACTTCACAAAGCATTGCCTGCTCCATAAAGCAGGAGACACTATGAAAGAAAATTTTATAAAGCACATTTTCAGGAAGACTTTTTTTCTATTGAAGTGTTTATCCTTGTATTTTCCGAGGTATCCAGGTTAGCTGCTTATGGAATGAGTTTATGAATTCCTTTAGCACTAATTTGAAATTAGTTATGCATTCTACAAATGAAGACCTTTAATCTTTTAGTACTTCTTTCCATGAGGTAGCTTAAGTCAAAGTAATTGTATGAGGTTGATCATTATAGCACACTCTAAATGAGCACAATTGTAATAATTATCTACTCACGAGTGGCAAATGCACCCGTACCATCTAGCTACCTGGATGTTCATCCTTCCTTGGAAGGAAAATTTATAGCGTCATGTGAGACTACTTCACAATTACTTTGTGTATAAAGTTTTCTTGTTTTTTGTTTTTCTGGTTTTTTTGGCTGTGCCACATGGCTTGCGGGATCTTAGTTCCTAGACCAGGGATGGAACTCATGCCCCCTGCAGTGGAAGCACAGAGTCCTAACTACTGGCCCGCCACAGAATTCCCTGTGTTTAAGTTTTTCTAAAAGTAAATACTTGCATGATAAAGCCTATTTTAATCATGTATTCTTTCAGCAATGTGGAGCCCTGTGGTTTAAATCTCATATAATGCTACCTAAATGGCAAAATCCAATCTATTCATAAGACCATTCACTGTGTTTCAATTACACTGTAATGTTCAGACCCCCAAATCCTTTTCCCTAACAAATTTCGACTAAACAGTTTTGTAGTAAGAAGATTCTGATACATGTTAACTAAAAAAATTGATTGTTCAAAGCAATAATTCATATGAAATTTGCAAATAACCCAAATTCCTTTACTCTTCTCTCTTTTTGTCTTGTCTTTTACCAATTATTTCTTAAATAATATTCTCTTTCTTGATGCTTATCTTTGTACACGGTTGTTTATGTTTATATTTCTATGATTTTATTTGAAAGTCCAAAGTCATATATTTGACTCCCAGTTAGAGCAATCCAAAAAACTTATTTTTGTCCCTTCTCACAATATTTTTTTTCTTTTTTTAATTGATTTTTAAAAAATTAATTAATTTGTTTATTTTTATTAGTAGCATTATGTTTTTGGCTGTGTTGGGTCCTCGTTGCTGCACGCGGGCTTCCTCTAGTTGTGGCGAGCGGGGGCTACTCTTTGTTGCAGTGAACAGGCTTCTCATTGCGGTGGCTTCTCTTGTTGCGGAGTGCGGGCTCTAGGCGCGCAGGCTTCAGTTGTTGTGGCTCACGGGCTCTAGAGCACAAGCTCAGTAGTTGTGGCGCATGGGCTTAGTTGCTCTGTGGCATGTGGGATCTTCCCAGACCAGGGCTCGAACCCGTGTCCCCTGCATTGGCAGGTGGATTCTCAACCACTGTGCCACCAGGGAAGCCCCAGAACTTTTCTGAAGGCTTTGATTATTTCATTTATGAGTGTGGCTTCAGTAGGAGGAATTTCTTCTTCTTTTTTTTTTTTAATAAATGGCTTCATTCTTTTTTAAAAAATTTAATTTATTTTATTTTTGGCTGCATTGGGTCTTCATTGCGGTGCACGGGCTTCTCATTGCGGTGGCTTCTCTTGGCGTGTGCTCTAGGCGCGCGGTTTTCAGTAGTTGTGGCTCACGGGCTCTAGAGCACAGGCTCAATAGTTGTGGCACACGGGCTTAGTTGCTCCGCGGCATGTGGGATCTTCCCGGACCAGGGCTCAAACCCGTGTCCCTTGCATTGGCAGGCGGATTCTTAACCACTGCGCCACCAGGGAATCCCTGGAATTTCTTCTTTAGAGCAAAGAAATTTTGTGGGGTTTGTGGCTCTTTTCTGCTCTTGACCCCCTAGAGGCTGGGCTGGGTCCACAATATTTTTTAAATGCATTATTTCAAACATTCCCTGGACATATAACATTTATATTATCATCTGTCATCCTAATCCCCACATGTATTTTAGTCTTAACTCTGCAATTAAAATATATTTGGCGCTCACCACTAGTCCTTTGTCCAGTCATCTATTGGTTGGCTGAAGTTCGTCCTCTTGTAGTTTTCTCAAGAAGAGCTTATGATGAAAATACCACTTGCATTCTTGCATATTCATAATTATTTCTGTTACTACCTTGGCTAGATATAAAATCCTCAGCTCATTCTTTTTTTTTTTTAAACATCTTTATTGGAGTATAATTGCTTTACAATGGTGTGTTAGTTTCTGCTTTATAATTATCCTTCTTTTAATTGAAGTATAGTTGATTTACAATGTTGTGTTAATTTCTGCTGTACAGCAAAGTGATTCAGTTACACACACACACACACACACATATATATACACGTTCTTTATATTTTTTCCATTATGGTTTATCACAGGATATTGAATATAGTTCCCTGTGCTATAGAGTAGGACCTTGTTGTTTATTCATTCTATATATAACAGCTTACATCTGCTAATCCCAAACTCCCAATCCATCCCTCTCCCATCTCTATGTCTGTGAGTCTGTTTCTGTTTCATAGATAGGTTCATTTGTGTCTTATTTTATTTTATTTTATTTTTTGCGCATCTTTAAAATTGAAGTGTAGTTGACTTACAGTGTTGTGTTAATTTCTGCTGTACAACAGAGTGATTCAGTGATACATGCATATACATTCTTTTTTAATATTCTTTTCCATTATGGTTTGTCATAGGATACTGAATAGTTCTCTGTGCTATACAGTAGGACCTTGTTGTTTATCCATTCCATATATAATATCTTACATCTGCTAACCCCAACCTGCCATTCCACCCCTCCCCAAATCCCCTCCCCCTTGGCAACCACCAGTCTGTTCTCTATATCTGTGAGTCTGTTTCTGTTTCATAGATAGGTTCCTTTGTGTCATATTTTAGATTCCACATATAAGTGATATCATATGGTATTTCTTTTTCTTTCTGACTTCCTTCACTTAGCATGATAATCTCTAGTTGCATCCATGTTGCTGCAAATGGTATTATTTCATTCTTTTTTATGGCTGAGTAGTATTCTCTTGTATATATGTACCACGTCTTCTTTATCCGTTCATCTGTCGATGGACATTTAGGTTGTCTCCATGTCTTGGCTATTGTGAAGTGTTGCTATGAACATAGGGGTGCATGTATCTTTCTGAATTATAGTTTTGTCTGGATATATGCCCAGGAGTGGGATGGCTGGATCATATGGCAACTCTCTTTTTAGTTTTCTGAGGAACCTCCATGTTTTCCATAGTGGCTGCACCAACTTACGTTCCCACCAACAGTGTAGGAGGGTTCCCTTTTCTCCACCCCCTCTCCAGCATTTGTTATTTGTAGACTTTTTAATGATGGCCATTCTGAGCGGTGTGAGGTGGTACCTCATTGTAGTTTTGATTTGCATTTCTCTAATAATTAGCGATGTTGAGCATCTTTTCATGTGCCTGTTAGCCATCTGTATGTCTTCTTTGGAGAAATGTCTATTTAGGTCTTCTGCCCGTTTTTCGATTGGGTTGTTTATTTTTTTTGTTGTTGAGTTGTATGAGTTGTTTGTATACCTTGGAAATTAAGCCCTTAGTGGTCGCATCATTGGCAAATATTTTCTCCCAGTCTGTAGGTTGTCTTTTCATTTTGTTTATGGTTTCCTTTGCTGTACAGAAAGCTTATAAGTTTGATTAGGTCCCATTTGTTTATGTTTGCTTTTATTTCTATTGCCTTGGGAGACTGACCTAAGAAAACATTGTTATGATTTATGTCAGACAGTGTTTTGCTTGGCTCATTCTTTTGTTCCTTGAGTACTTTATGGGAAGTTCACCATTGTCTTTTGGCCTGGACTGATACTATGGAAATATCTGAGGCCAGCCTGAGTGACTTCATTTTTTTGCCTGGTTGCCCAATGGATTCTTTTATATATTTTTTATAACTGATGTACTGAAAAAGAATTTTCATAATGTACTTACGAAGTTTCATTTGAAAAAAAGTATTTGGGGCGTGGGTGTGTGTATATTGGTAAAGGTATTCAAGTTTGGATTCTTCATTTATCTTTAAGGTCTAATAAATTTACCAGGACATGTTTTAATGCAGACCATTCTAAGTCATTTTAGTAAAGTCAATTTAGTACACAGTGTAAAGATTATCTTTTGTTTAAAGAAAGTTTTTTAAATTACATATTTAAACATTTGTCCCATTCCATGTTTAGTTTTTCTTCTCCTGGGACCTCACTTATGCATGTATTAGATGTCCTTTGGCTGTCTTCTGTAACTATTATTTTCTCTCTAATTTCTTTATTTCTGCTTCATTAGGATTACTATTTTCATTTCTGTCTTCTGTTTATCTCCTACCTATTTACTCTAATTAATCTATAATTACATCTATGATCTCTTGTTTTCCTCCCAATTCCATCTTTATTTCTGTGATTTAGCCATTTTTCTTCTAATACTCTCCCATGTTCTGACAACTCACTTCACTGTCTTCCTGATGTCATCCTTTTCCTGAGTTCTAACATTCCTTCTTTGTGACTATCCTTCTGAGTGGCAATCGCTTTCTTTTCTTTTTTTGAATTCTCGGTAAAATGTTTGGTCACCGTCTTAGATTGAGTTCGCTCAGAAATAGACTCTGAGATAAAGATGTGAGAGCAAGTTGTTTATTTGGGAGGTGATCCTAAGAAACACTGGTGTGAGACTGGTAAACTGAGACAAGAAAGGGATGGCAGCCAATATCAGGTGCATTCATGAGCAGGTTACTGCTGTGGACAGCAGGTCCCAATCCTGCTGGAGTCCTCTAGGAGACTGTGTATAACAGGGATTCTCAAGTTTTAAAGTTATACAAATCACCTAGGGATCTTTTTAAGATAAGATTCTTGTTCAGCAGGTCTGAGATTCTGCAATTCTGTCAAGATCCCAGGTAGTGCTGAGTAAGAAAGATGTAGAACACATCTCAGAATTACCCCTCACATTTCCAAGGCGTGAATTTGCTATCGATTGAGGGCTGCTACTGGGGACATAAATTCTTGCCTACCTTGCCTTGCATGTGGGCAAAGCAACCAGAGAAAGCTGTCATGAAGCCACAGTTGCAGCAAAAAGCCATCAGCATGTTCAGGAACTGTGAATGCAAGGGAGATGGAGCAGGCACCAGTTATGTCTGTTAGTCACAATTTTCCTTGGTTCTAAGGCAGTATTTTTCTGGTGAGTGTTTTCAGGTATTGGTAATATTTACTGCTCTATCAAACATTTATTTTGGGTGTGGTGTCTGTGTACCTGTTTCTTTTCTATTACTCATGATTGAATAGGTTAGATTCTTGTGGGTCAGCTATTTGCAGTACATGTTTATAGCAAGGGGTGAGGGGGCTGATAAGGGGCAAGGGCAGCTTCACAAAACAAAGGCTCCCCCTCTGCTACCACAGAAACAAATTGTTTCCTGCAGTTATGGCACATCTTTGTGATTATCTGTGTAGGCCCAACTCCTCTACTTCTCTGACCCAAACTGGACTTCTGAGAGCTTCTGCCACCACGCCAGATGACCCAGTTGCTGCACCTGTGCTTACAAATAATGTATATCGCTTTAGCACATCCGAGTAAGCCCCTCACCTTCCTTTCTGGTATTTTCTAAGAGCTTCCTTTATTGATCTCTCTCACCATTCTCAAGGGCTTATTCTGTTCACTCCCTCCTATACACTTATACTCAACCTCACCTTTCTTTGGTAGACATACAAATACATATAAATATAATGTATATATATACAAATGCATATAAATATAATATATTTTGGAGCCTGAGGATTATTTGTCTCCTGGTTTCATTCAAAATGGAGTCTGTGCAGCATTTTCCTCACTTTTTGCTTTTGTAATAATTCCAGGAGGAGAGGGGGTAAAAGTATTCACGCTATTAGTTTTTTTTAATTTAATTTTTTTATTGAAGTATAGTTGATTTACAATATTGTGCCAATCTACTGTATTACATCTGCTAATCCCAAACTCCCAGTCCTTCCCTCCCCCACCCCCCTCCCCCTTGGCAACCACAAGTCTGTTCTCTATGTCTGTGAGTCTGTTTCTGTTTTGTATATAGATAAGTTCATTTGTGCCATATTTTAGATTCCACATATAAGTGATATCATATGGTACTTGTCTTTCTTTCTGACTTACTTCACTTAGTATGATAATCTCTAGGTCCATCCACGTTGCTGCAATGGCATTATTTCGTTCTTTTTTATGGCTGAGTAGTATTCTGTTGTATATATGTACCACATCTTCTTTATCCATTCATCTGTCGATGGACATTTAGGTTGTTTCCATGTCTTGGCTATTGTGAATAGGGCTGCTGTGAACATAGGGGTGCATGTATCTTTTTGAATTATAGCTTTGTCTGGGTATATGCCCAGGAGTGGGATTGTTAGATCATATGGTAATTCCATTTTTAGTTTTCTGAGGAACTTCCACACTGTTTTCCATCACACTGTTAGTTTTCAAACACAGCTGAATCCTCTTATGTGCCAGGCTGATCACAATGCAATCAAAGATGAATATGAGCTGTCCCGGCCCTCACCTTGTTCACAGTCCTACATATTGTGTTAAGGGAACTTGGAAGCTGATATGCTGAACTGGGAAAGTTGTGCTCACTCTCTGCATTGTCAGTGTGGCATTGGGAAAACCATTAAACTTGTCTAACTTTCAATTTTCCACGTATGAAATCAAGATATTTAATTGTTTTGGTACATAGCATCTGTAAAGCATACTGTAGATGCATAAAAATATTCCAGATTACTTTATACATATCTTGAGAGGTGATTCCTCTATTTAGGAGGATTTAGGTAATTGATGTTTATAAAGAATAATAGAAATGTTGCTGGAATTATCCATTTAATCACCAAAATAAATACTAAAAAGTGTTATCTACCAAGCTTCTTAAGTGTTACCAAAGTGTCTATGGCTACACAGCAAACAATTGGCTAAGCAAATATTCAAATAGCCTCATTCAATCCCAAAGCCCATGCTTTTTCCAGTGCACCATATTGCCTTTCCCCGGAAGAGGGTAATTTCTTCCAGAAAACTCTTAATAACCACACACCTACCTTAACAAGCTTCTTATACTTTAGGAGTCAATTAAATATCTCCTTGTTAGACAAACTAGCCACCCTATCCAAATCAACCCTCACAGAATATTCATTATTTGCTCTTATAGAATTCTGCTTATTTCCTTCACAACACTTATTATGACTTTTAATTTTTTTTACTTCTGTTTTACCTGTTTATTCTGTCTCCTGGACCTGCTCAATGTACTATACCAACACTGTGCAATAGCATAATGTATAACACCTGGGAGGTATCCAATCCAAATTGATTAAGTGAATGAATAAATGGGCTAATGAACAAATGAATGAATTCAGTACATGAAAAATACTGAGCCAATCCATGAAATATATTGGGCCAGTATCTCAAAGAAAGAACCTAATAGAAATCAATATCAAGTAACAGATGAAGTTATATAGAGAATTAAGAAGCCACTTTAGAAATGCTCAAGGATATTGATCATTTGTAATAATGTCTCATCATGAACCAGAAATGGTGGCAGACACCCTCTCCTCTTCCCTCTTCTCTCCCACCTGAGATGACCTAACATAGGACTCTAGTTTGGTTGGGGAAGAAAGGGGCCTCTGAAAACATGGTAAAGATATTCTACACCAGGGAAGACAGAGGCCTTTGATGGAATTTTTATTATTTTGTCAGCTCTGAAGCTCCACATGCCTCTAACAGTATGGGCAGATGATGAGAAGCAGTGAGGTCCAGAGGAGAGAGATTGAAAAATTATCTATTCAGCCATTATCCTAGGTCTGAATTTAAGGGAATGGCAAAGAGGCTCTTCGGGGTTATTTTCTAGATTCATAACGTAGGGAGAAGTGTTGCCTAAGAATAGAGTTAATGTATTTCTCTGGCGTATTTCTCAGGAGCCTCACTGACATTTAATGTGTAATGTGTAGGAGGCCCCAATATGAAAGAACGACTGAACTCCATGCTTGCTTAGTACAGACAAGAAGCAATTGGTTTAAATTAGAGATGTTTTCAGTAGTTATATATTAGAAAAAAAATTTTTAAGGTTAAAAGATGTTAGAAGTTGCTTTGAAGAGTTTTAAGAAAGGGCTTGACAATTCTTTGAGTTTTTTTCAGTTTGGTCTTGCCTGAAGACATGAACCAGGTGGTTTCTCAACATCCCAGTAGTTGTGTGAGTCTATGATAACATAAAGGAGCACTTCTTATACTTCGCAGATTCTCCCATATTTCCATTTTTTAAAAGGGGTTTATTGAGGTATAATTGACATTTTACAAATTGTGCGTATTTAAAATGTAAAATTTGACAAATTTTAACAAACACCTAAGAAACCATGACCACAGTCAGAAAATGAACATATTTATTACCCTCAAAAGTAATTTATTTTTAAATATCTACAAAGGCTAGATGTTATAGAGGTACCTTTTTACTCAAATTAATAATTTTATAATAATGATAATTATAATGTCCAATCTGAAAAAAACATGGACCACCAAAGATATGAGTTTATTGTCATTTGAGATGTTCAGTGAGGTAGAGATTGAATGAGATATCCTCTTTGTTCCTCTCAATTCCAAGATGCTCTGATTATCTGAAAATCAGTGTTTCCCTTATTTCCATCTTTGAAGGAATATGTCTTATTATTTTTAATTACGTCTTATCAATCTTATACTGAAACTTTTGAAATTAGAAAAAAGAAAAATAAACCCACATAATCCTAATGTCACAGCATAACCATTATTATTTTTGGCATAAAAAATAATCCTTCTAGTCTTTTTTCCAAATGCATACTTTTTTTCATAGTTGATTGTACTTTTACTGTCCGTACCATTTTATACAACTCGTTTCACTCAATAATATTTTCTCCTTAGTTACTATAAATTTTTTCAAATCTCTTAACTTGTTATTTTGAAACAATTATTAATTCACAGGAAGTTGAAAAAATGTACAGGGAGGTTCTGTGTACCCTTCATCCAGTTTCCACCAACAGTAAGAAGCGTTGGGGAATGGAATCTAGTCACACACTCCTGAAAGGTTTACAATACTATAAAAATATAAATGCTGACCAGCCCCCAGAGCATCCCTGAGGTGAAGTAGTCCATATACACTCAGCCTCATCTCTTGTGACATTGTCAGTCCCTGTGTGGGGTAATTAAAGACATTGGAAGTCATGCCTGGGAATTGTTAAGACCTTTGTTGTATTGTCAATATGTTTCTTCTGCCCTGCATCCTTTATAAAACCTAAGTAAATGGTGCTGTTTGAAGCCAATGGTGTCTTTTGAATGTGATTGCCAGTATGAACCTAAGACATCCTTTAGTGGTTTTTTAGGGTTCAGTTCTCCCTATCCCACAAGGACTTGGCCCAATTTTGGCAACGATGGGCAGGGCAAAGGGCCTCTTTTCAGGAACTGCGTTGATGTTCAAGCTCTTTCCTGTTTTCTGACCTTGTCTCCCTTTTCACCAGTCTGTGAATCTCTATCTAGGCTCAGGGGTGAAGAAAACTATTACTGATGATATGATCTTCCAAATATGTTTTTCCTTTTTTTAACTTTTTTAAATTGAAGTATATTTGATTTACAATATTGTGTTAGTTTCAGGTGTATAGCACTGTGATTCAGTTATACACACACACACACACACACACACACACTATCTATTTTATATATAGCAGTGTGTATATATTAATCCCAAACTCCTAATTTATCCCTCCCCCCACCCCCAAATATTTTCTCTTAAGCCATAACCTTGGCTTTGTTTTTCAATTCAAAAGCCAAGACTGTGTTGTCTGTGCATTCTGGAATCTCAGCTCTTCTCTGAGGAAGTAAAGGTCAAATGCCTTAGCTATCTTGGTTCTGTCTTTAAATATTATCTTGCTGTACCTGTCAGATGAGGCAGAGTACTATTTTGTGGCATAAAGATGAGCTTTGGTACCAAACACACCTTGGTTCACATCTCAGCTTCAGCTTTTAGTGGGTGTACAATATGCAGCAAATCACTTAACCTCTCTGAGTCATTTAATAAAAGCTGACAGTTTTAATTACTCTTTGGTTATGCCTGTTCTTCTTTCAGATCCTCTCAATTCTTTTTCTCTGATGCCACAGAGATTTTACTTTCCTTGTGTTAGAGTAATGAACCATATTTAAGTAGCAGTCCTTCCCTTCGCCAGTTTTAAAAGTGAAATATCATGTTTGTACCTCCATCACCTTTGCTTCCTGGTGTGACAATCTTCAGAAAACTGAATGGCAGAAGAGATGTAGGAAGGGACGAAAACCCACACCTGTGTGACTGCAACAATTTCTGCCTCGCTTTCCTAAACCTCTCCAACGTCTAGCAGTGCCAGAGCACAGATCTTCTACCAACACATCTTTTGTTAAATCTCGTTCTTATTTCTTCAACCTCTGTCAGATTCTGCTTATGAGAAAACAACTCTCTTCCTGCCGCCCCCTCTCTGTCTTTTCTGTCTACAATCATCACAACAGTCTTGAAAGAGGAAACCAAAAGCTCTCATAAAAGTGATGATCATACCTACCTCACAGATTTTAGAGAAGATCAGGCGGGCTCACTGGTTAGAAATTCCTTTGTAAATTGTAAAGTGCCATACATGTGTAAGTATTGTTGTACTGATAGTAGGCATAGCAGCAGGAAGGCAGCAGCAGTAATATTCCTGGCACCAGATAAAAAACAATCAGGGAGGGCTTCCCTGGTGGCGCAGTGGTTGAGAGTCCGCCTGCCGATGCAGGGGA
>NC_041234.1:14325919-14336166 GCF_002837175.3 Physeter macrocephalus
ATGCCGCGGAGCGGCTGGGCCCATGAGCCATGGCCACTGGGCCTGCGTGTCTGGAGCCTGTGCTCCGCGACGGGAGAGGCCACAAAAGTGAGAGGCCTGCGTACCGCAAAAAAAAAAAAACACAATCAGGGATACAAACCTGTCTGGCCATGTCTGGCTAATTGTTAGAACAGGTGGTCAGAAATGTATTTGCATAAGAGACTGAGGTAATTCCTTATTTTGAGGATAGAAAGCAGCACAGTGAATTTGACACATTAACAAAGCTACTGAAGATGATTAATGTTGCAGCACCTGGAGACTGTAGAAACCTACTATCAATCATGAAGATCTGAAACTGGTACCAAAAGCCTTGGTCACTGAGAGGCAGTAGTGATTCTGAGTACAGTGTGATGTCAGCCATTTGAAATTACCCCTCCATCTGAAGGATTCTTGTGTCATTAGGAGAAAAAGTGGCTGTAATGAAAATCTAGATGAAATTTCTTTTAAACCTGGAAGAAAACACTGGGCCACCTGCGCCAGGCTTTTTGTATCCCTCTAACAGAAGGCAACATGCAAAGTGGAGGTAACAAAATGCCAAGAAGTATTGATACGTTAAGGCGTCCAGGAGTATTTGGGGAGTAATTGGGGGAGCATACAAAGATTGATAAGAGAGGGCCCCTGAACTAGCAAATATACACTTTAGCTTGGAAGATAGTATTAACATTTAAGAAGCATTGAGAACAAGCAAACACAAACCAATAAGGCAAACCTACACCAAGTGCCTGTGCATGAACTAGTTATAACTATTTGGGCACTAAAAATAACTTGCAGGCTAGCAGAGGTCTGTGGGTCACAATTTGAGTAGCTATAAATTTGATAATAAGTGATCCTGTTCTCTCTCTCTCTCTCTCTCTCTCTCTCTCTCTCTCTCTCTCTCTCTCTCTCTCTCTCACACACACACACACACACACACACACACACACAGACTTATGCTCCTCTCCTATGAGCTTTCCTGTATTGCTGCACTAAAGTTTCTAAGTATTTATATCTAAGGTACCCTCTATCCTTAGTGAGATAAGGAAAAGGAATTGGCTTCTTCTATTACTCCATTTCCCTTGAGAGTCTTCCTTAATTTCATAAATAGCAATAAAAATGTTATGATTCTTTTTTTTTTTTTTTTTTTTTTTGCGGTATGCGAGCCTCCCTCTGCTGTGGCCTCTCCCGTTGCGGAGCACAGGCTCCGGACGCACAGGCTCAGCGGCCATGGCTCACGGGCCCAGCCGCTCCGCGGCATGTGGGATCCTCCCGGACCGGGGCGCGAACCCGGTTTCCCTGCATCGGCAGGCGGACGCGCAACCACTGCGCCACCGGGGAAAGCCCTGTTATGATTCTTAAAAATAAAAATAAATAAGTCCACGTCTACAGTATCACATTGTTTTCCAGAATTATCTTGCTGCAAAAAAAAAAAAAAAAACTTCCACAAAGCCTACCAAAAAATTATTTGAATGCAGATCTTTGGTTCTTGGAAACCTGAAGGTTTTCTTCTCTGGATTGGGTTTCTAGAAGACAGTTTCTCTCCCCTCTAGGCATGTGTAGCCCCGTTGTGGGTCTATATATGCTCAACAAGTGTGAGGCGCTAAAATTGCTATGGTTCCCATTTTTTTCATGAAGTTTTTTAGTGTCACTTACATCTCACAGTGTCAGGAAGAATTAATGATGATTATTTATGACTCAAAAGTGGAAGAGTAATGGTAGGAATGTAGTTTCTTCTAGCCAATAATAAATTGTTATTTGACTACAGGTGACACTCATATTTATTAGATACTGGCTATACTAAACAAAAATAAGTAAGGTTATTGCACAGGCATCATATATCATGAAACCATTTTTCAGTGAATAGCTTTGAATTCTTAGAATCATTGAATCTTAGGCCTAGAAGAAACTTCAAAAATCATATAGTACACTGTACATTTTTCAAAATCAACATTATAAACAGTTCATTTTCATTAAAGATAATTTGGAAAATACAGAAAGACAATGTCACATCTAGTCCTATTACCATTACCTACAATCATTTTGAATATTATGTGTCCCTTCTTCCAGCCTACTTTCTATGCAAAGGTGACTTATTTTATAAAAATATAAGTAATACTGGATATACAACATTATGTTGTGATTTTGCACTGAAAATTATATTGTAAATATTTTCCACACTATTACGTAACCTTCCCAAATAGCATTTTACATTGTTTTGCAAAATAATTTACCAAATGCTATACCATAAGTTACTTAAACATTCTTCTTGTAATTAATAATTAATTGATACATTAATTTTCATGATCATAAATTACACAGAAATTAATAATTTATGAAAACATTATCTTGCCTATGCAGGGTCACCTTACACTAACTCCTTCATCTTGTATAACTGGTATACTCTTGTTCACCCCACAAATAGAATAAAATTTAAGTTTTAGTCCAGTCTGGTAAATTCCATTAAGTCTAGTGATTTAAACTGAGTTTCATTTGGAAGAGCCCAGATTTCAGATTTTCTTTGCATCTGCTGTTATTTCTAAGAAGTCTGTAGGGCTTAACTGTACCTCATGGCACTGGGAAGAAAAGGTGGAGTCCATAAAATGGCATTGATCTGATCCCCTCCCTGGGTGTTCTCCTGGCGTTTGCTGCTAAAATTTTGGCTGATGAAATTTTTGACCTGTTTTCCTGACAACTTGGCCCAGTCTTAGATCCCAGTGGTACCTGAGAATTCTCTGAAGTCTTGATATGTGTCAGTTAGCTTTAGCTGCCTAATAATCCATCCTAAAATTTAGTGGTTTAAAACAACTTTTTCTCTCATGATTCTTCTGGGCACTTTTTTGTCAGGGCCAGGCTCACGGGAGCAAGCTGGGCTTGCTCATGCATTTATGGTCAGTTGGCAGATCAGCAGGGGGATGGGTGGCCTCCTAGGTCCCCATTCACATGTCTGGTGGTCGGCAGGGGCAGTGGATGTTACTACCCCACATACTCCTTGTTATCCAGCAGGCTAGCCCGGACTTTTTCATATGGCAGCCAAGTTCCCAAAGCAGAAAGAGGGCAAACTCCAGCGCACTATTGCTTTTCAAGCCAACGTTTACATAATGTTTGCTAATGTCCCATTGGCCAAAGCAGTTGTAAGAGTACACTACCAAAGGGCACGGATAGAGGGAAAGAAATATTTTGTGGCCATTTTCATAAGCTCCAGCATGCTGTGCATGTCTTTCAGTTATAGCCACCAGAGCCATAGCAACCCAGTCTGGTATACTACCCAGTTAGACTGTAGGCAACACACTGGGGGCATGCAGAAATTCCCTGATGCCATTTGAGAACCAAGGGCAGCTTTGGAGTACTAGCTGTAGTTCTCTTTCCAACCACTCCACTGTCCCTTGTTTCTGAAGCACGTGGTTAAATGACTCCATCTCAGCTTACCTCAGCTTCTCTTAAATACCTCCTGTGTCTGCCAGGATTCTTAGTTGCAAATGATAGGATTCACAGACTAATTTAGTACAAAAAGTGTATTAAAGTGTGTTAGGTAACCATAGGGAAAAGCATTTGAAAAAGAATAGATACCTGCATACGTATAACTGAACCACTTTGCTGTACACCTGAAACTAACACAACATTGTTAGTCAACTATACTCCAATATAAAATAGTTTAAAAAATAAATTAAAAAATAAAGCATGTTAGGTAGACATTCTGAAAGGACCAAAGAATGGACCTAGGTGCTATACTCTCAGGAGCAAAGTATCAAGAGTTAATACAGCTTGGGAAAATACACAGTTCTATCACAGACGCGCTACTCAGGTCTTTGACACTGGATGCCAGAAACTCCACCACAGCTGAAGGTCGAATTCCTTAGCCCCTCTACTTCCTAGATGATCAACCCTTCTCACATGCAACCATTAATTCATGTTGCTGACTCCAAGTTGAACACTGAGGTTAAGAAACTGAGTCACATGCAGAGCTCTAGAGAGAAGGAAGTCTCAGAGATGTAGTTTTTAAACTTCTGGCTGAAAAGTAAGCTAGAAGGTGGTTAGAATGGGTGCTACGTGATCTAATCTGCAGTATTTATTGTAGCTTCCTATTCTAAACTCCAAGATTAGAGAAGGGAGATCAGGATGCATAACTGACCATCTCGTCCCCCCATATCGATCTCTCCTTTTCTTCCTACAATCTCATGAGCTTGAAG
The DNA here is from genome assembly GCF_002837175.3 of Physeter macrocephalus. Classification (NCBI taxonomy): domain Eukaryota; kingdom Metazoa; phylum Chordata; class Mammalia; order Artiodactyla; family Physeteridae; genus Physeter; species Physeter macrocephalus. Next base: position 14,330,122 of record NC_041234.1, read on the forward strand.
GAAATGGATTCTACCTTCTCTCTGGTGAGGATTTGATCTACACATAGGGGCACTGAGCCTTATGGTGGATGGGGCATTTTGGGGTTTGGTTCCCTAGAAGCATACCCTGAGGAAAAGATCCATGTGCTAATGATTTATAAGGGAAGTGCTCTTGGAGTAAACTTTAAAAAAAAAAAAAGTAGGAACAGAATAGCAGGATAAGGAAGTAGGAAAAGGCAAGCCAGGTTGCAATTTCAGGCAAAATCCTTAGGAGGACAGCTGCAGCCTGATCCTGTGGGGCGGCTCTGAAATGTAGTACCTGAGTTTGTCCCAATTAGAGCCGAGAGGGCTAGGCTTTCATATCAGTACTAGTGCCTTCTTCAGCTGTTGTTGGCTAAGGGCCGTGTCTTAGTCTGTTCGGTCTGCTGTAACAAAAATATCATAGACTGTGTGGCTTAGACAACAAACATTTAGTTTTCAGAGTTCTGGAGGCTGGGAAGTCCAGGGTCAAGGCACCAGTAGATTTGGTGTCTGGTGAGAGCCCTCTTCCTGGTTCATAGATGGCTGCCTCCTGGCTGTGTCCACACAAGGCAGAAGGGGCAAGAGAGCTCTCTGGGGTCTCTTTTTTTAAATTTTTTAACGAAAGTATAGTTAATTTACAAAGTTGTGTCAGCCTCAGATGAACAGCAAAGTGATTCAGCTGTATATGTGTATCTATGTCTTCTTTTTCAGATTCTTTTCCATTATGGGTCATCACAAGACACTGAATATAGTTCCCCGTGGTACAAAGCAGGTCCCTGTTGTTTATGTATTCCATTAATAGTAGTGTGTTTCTGTTAATCGTCTGGGGTGTCTTTTATAAGGGCACTAATCCCATTCATGAGGGCTCCACGATCATGACCTAATCACCTCCTGAAAGTCCCACCCCTTTGGGGTTAGGATTTCAACATATGAATTTGGAGGAGTGGGAACACAAATATTTAGTTTATAACAGACCACCACAGGGTTATATAAATGCCTAAGCAATTCCAGCTCCCTGCACCTGTGGGCAGAGCCGACTTCGGGAGCCCAATAACAATCCTCCAACTGGGGAGCAGGAAGGAAGTTGAAGGCAAAGTACTTGAAGCTGGCAGAGAGATGTACAGAAACAATTAAAAAGATCATAGGATGGGAGTTCCCTGGTGGACTAGTGTTTAGGATTCCAGGCTTTCAGTGCCAGGGGCCTGGGTTCAGTCCCTGGTCCGGGAACTGAGATCCCACAAGCCATGTGACACGGCCAAAAAAAAAAAAAAAAAAAAAAAGATCAGGGCCTGGATTTGAATATGTGTGATGGCATAGTGGCTTAGCATTCAACATCCATTCCACCCTCCCGCTATTCTGCAGTGGCTTGAAAGCAAAAACTACATTTCCCAGGCTTCCTTGCAATTAGAATTCTGGGTGCGATTTTAAACCAGGCACATCCACGCAGAGGAGATGAAGGAAGAGGAAGGATGGGGAGAGTGGGAAAGAGAGACAAAATTAAAGGGAGGGAGAGAAGAGAGACGAAGAAGGGAGAGTAAAGGGAGGAAGGAAATTTCCCTATTTCCATTGCCTATTCCCCTCAGCTCATGTTCATTGGACTAGCACTAAACCTAGCTTCTCACTGGTCCCTCTCCTAATGCTGTTACTTTTGAAAGTTGGAGACTTCCATCTAGGTGTCGACTGAAAAAAAAAAAAAAAAAAAGCACAACGTGAGAGTTGTGAGTTAAGTTTTTATTGGGGTCAAAATGAGGACTATAGCCCAGGAGACAGCATTTCAGATAGCTCTGAGAAACTGCTCCAGAGAGGTGGGGGGAGGGTCAGTATATATGTGATTTTGGTGAGGGGGGAGTACATGCAATCAAGCACATATTTTTTGCATAAGGTTCTGCTAGTCTTGTGAAGGTTACTGCTAGTCACAAGGAGCAGATATCACCATGAAGGATTTTAGTGCTTTTTTAGATATGAGGAGATGCAAGAATTGGGCGCATAAAATCGTCTCCTGAAAATAATCTATCTGAATACCTATTCTGCCAGTTTTTTCCAGAGCACAGAGTACCTCATTTCTGATCTCCACCCTAAACTTCTTTCAGGGTGTGTTGAAAGTCAGCAGCTGCAGTGGCTCATAATTTAATCCTTGTAGGGGTAGACAGCAAGTGCCAATTTGTAGGTGACATAGGTTACTTCTTCCTAGGACACAGCAGAGGAGTAGGAGTCTAATTATAACTCCAACTTCTCTACCAACTCAGATGTGTAATAAGTAATTTTCTTTCTTTCCTTCTTTCCAACTTCTCTACCAACTCAGATGTGTAATAAGTAATTTTCTTTCTTCTTTCTTTCTCTTTTTCCTTTCTTTCTTTCTCTTTCCTTCCTTCTTTCTTTTTTTCTTTCTTTTTCTTTCCCTTTCTTTCTTTCTCTCTCTCTTTTAAAACAACTGAATCTCTGAATCTGAACTTCCATTTTCCCATGATGGTAGAAAATATCAGTTCAGTCATTCTTGGCTTCTCTAATCCTTCTCAGGGTTGTGCCACAGCCCTGGAATCTTACACAATGTCCAAGGAATGGTGGAGGGCAAATGGGGAGTTTATGGCTGACCTTCAAGTTATAGACTGTTGGTCATCAGTGGACACAGGTTATCACAGGTCATTGCCAAGAGGCTCACTGCTCCATCTACATGGCCTCTTCAGATTCCCAGCTGTCCCCTGCTTCTAGATTGCAGATGGAACCCAGGAATCTTTCAGGGCTTTCTGTGGTCCCATCTGCCGCAAGGCCGGTCCTCTTTCAAGCCATGCTACCTCCCCAGGTGTGTGTAGCACGTGGGGGTATTGCGGGGGGCTCTCAAAATGCTTTGTCTTACTTAAAATAATCGGATAAATCAAAACATTCTTCTGACTGGGATGTACTGACAGTGCGAAATATCTTTTAATTCATCTTGCAGTTTGAGGTGAAATATTCGCTCCCTGAACCTTGATCTTTTCCTCTATTTTTCTAGAGGAAAAAAATTAACTATAGCCTGCAAAAGAAAATTTGTAAAAACCAATCTCACACTTGCCTTGTTTTCATCCTCCTAATCCCCAAAGTTGGTAAATCACAAAAACAACTTTAACAGCTATTCTCTGCAGGTCTCCAGTGAAATGTTGAAAGACTCTCTACTTGACCTCATTCCTTTCAATATTTGAGTTGTTCCTGGCAAGACATTGGGCACAGGAAGACAGAAATAAGGGCTGTGGGAAGGAGGGGAGAGGTTTCAGTACCAAATGTGCAACGGCCACACATCATGCCCACTCTGAGATTAAGGCCAAGTCAAGGTCAAAGCCAGGGCTGATTACTAGAGTCCATACTGAAGGTACCCCACCCTACCCCTTCCCTCACCTCCCAGAGTGCTTAGTAGAGAAGGTTCTAGTCATAGCCCTATAATAATGCCTGAGAGTCCAAAACTAAGAAAATAGAGATAAGCAGGGGCTATAGCTACTGAGCTGGAATAAACTGAAAGAAAAATGATTCAATACACCTTAAATAGTCATTGCACATGTCTTACTACACTCAGTGTGCTTTGCTTAATAAGTTTTGTACTGCATAAACGAGCTCTTTAAACAGGGACTATGAATCTCATCTTTGTATAACAGTTCATGCTCAGTAAATATTTGTTGAATTTAGTTGAATGTAAAGTGTGAGTAGATAAAAAATATGACAGATGGTTTTTAGTATGGACAATACAATAGAAAAGGAAAACAATCTAAATTATATTTACTGAATGTCAAACTCTAAGTTAACAAAACTCAGAGGCCTTATTGTTAATATACACAATTTCCTGATTATATTGGCCCAGTGCTCTACCACAGGGAAAATGTCCACAAAATATCAGACATTATCAAATACTGTATGGGGAAGAAAAAAAAAAAAGCTAAGAGATTATCCCTATGTGAATAATGCAAATTTATTAGTTTTAGAACTTTTACCTCTGTTACCGTGTCAGTAAAACAAACAGAAGATACAACATTTTTTTCAAAGATAACATAATCACTACTCAGAGAAAGGAAAAACAAAACACAGTACACGAAGAAAGAAATTCACTTAAAATGTTAACTATGGGGGCTTCCCTGATGGCGCAGTGGTTGCGCGTCCGCCTGCCGATGCAGGGGAGCCGGGTGCGCGCCCGAGAGGCCACAGCAGGGAGAGGCCCGCGTACTGCGAAAAAAAAAAAAAAAGTTAACTATGAATACTTGGGGATTGAGGAATTAGAGGTGATATTTTCTACTTTGCTGTTATCCAAATTTTCTAGAGTGAGCAGGTACCACCTTTATAATGGAAAAAAGAAACGTATTTTATTTATTTATTTATTCATTTTTTGCGGTACGCGGGCCTCTCACTGCTGTGGCCTCTCCCGTTGCGGAGCACAGGCTCCGGACGCGCAGGCTCAGCGGCCGTGGCTCACGGGCCCAGCCGCTCCGTGGCATGTGGGATCCTCCCGGACCGGGGCAGGAACCCGTGTCCCCCGCATCGGCAGGCGGACTCTCAACCACTGCGCCACCAGGGAAGCCTAAGAAACGTATTTTAAAAGAAAGATACAAGTAGAATTAGAGTCCAGAAAAGGATGTCTAAAATGAGCAAGAGAAAAAGTGGATTCATGCCTATGGACAAAACAGAATACACAGTATGAGATGACAGCAGACAAAAAAGTAAAACTATTTCACATATATAAGCAAACATGGACTTATTCATCTTGAATAAGGAGGATTAATGGTGGAGAGGCAAATTTTGGATAATCAAGAGGAAAAAATGATCCCATCTGTGATAAAATAATGTCCCCCCCCCTACTCCCTGCCTCACCCCAGCAAATATTCATGTCCTAATCCTTGGAACCTGTGATTGTGTTGCACTACAAGGCAACAGCGACTTTGCAGATGTAATTAATTGAAGAATCTTTTTAAGTACTTATTTATTTATTTGGCTGCATCGGGTCTTAGTTGCAGCGTGTGGGCTCTACGTTGCAGCGTGCTGGCTCCAGAGCGCACGTGCTCAGTAGTTGCGGCTTGCAGGCTTAGCTGCCCCGCGGCATGTGGGATCTGAGTTCCCCGACCAGGGATCAAATCCGCGTCCTCTTCATTGGAAGGTGGATTCTTAACCACTGAACCACCTGGGAAGTCCCAAGAATCTTAAAATGAGGACGTTAACTTCAGTTATTCAGGTGGGGCCAATGTAATCATAAGGGTCCTTATAAAAGGCAGGAGGCTTAGCGTCAGAGACGGAGGTGTGATGATGGCCACAGAGGTTAGAACGGTGCACAGTCCTGAGCTAAGGAACGGGGGTGGCCTCTAGGAGCTCCAAAGGGTAAGAAAACCAATTTTCTTCCAGAGCCTCCAGAAGGAAGGCAGACCTACCAACACCTTGATTTTAGCCCAGTGAGAATGATTTTGGACTTCTGATGTCCATAACTGTAAGATAAGTTTGTGTTGTTTTAAGCTATGAATTTTGTGGTCATTTGTTACAATAGTAATAGAAAGTTAATATACTGCTCATTCATGCATTCATTCAGCTCCGGTTACAGCCATAGACTGTTTATTGTACCGAACACACTCACGCCTCTGCTTGGAACACCCCTTCCATCCATCTACCTACATCCTATCTTGTTCTTCAAAAGTAATTGAAACCATCACTTTCCCTTTGGAATGTTTGCCTGCCCTGGGCTCCTCCGCTGTCCAGTACCTCCGAGCACATCTCCTTTTCAGCATTTACCACACCTGAGTTGCAATCATTGATAATTGTATTCCTGTTTGTACCACTTTGCCAAGGTCTTGCTTAATAAGTGGCTTCCTTACTTGTTCCTTAGTTATTTGCCTGGTCTCTCCAACGTAACAAGCTTACAGAGGACAGGGCCTACTCCTCTGTGTGTGTACACACGCACACACGTGTCTTTCCTGCGTATGTTTAATACACAGTGCTCCCCAAAAGCAGCATCAAATAAATGCTCATTCAAAAAAGAATGAACCAGGGCTTCCCTGGTGGCGCAGTGGTTGAGAGTCCGCCTGCCGATGCAGGAGACACGGG